>NC_133524.1:140424393-140727424 GCF_049354715.1 Callithrix jacchus
CTGAATAAACCAATAATGAGTAAGAAGAATGAATCAGCAATAAAAACGTATCAAATAAGCATAGCACTAGATAGCTTCATGGCTGGATTCTACGAAACATTTAAAGAACAACTAATATCAATTATTCTCAACCTCTTCCCCAAAAATTGAAGTAGAGGTAATTCCTGCCAATTCATTTTAGGAGGTAGGCATTGCCATGACACCAAAGCCAGACAAAGACACTATAGAAAAAAAATTGTGTACGATGTTATCACAATTTTAATGGGACTAGTTTTATAATGGCAAATCATATCACTGCACTTGGTTCCTTGAACTTTTGATCACAAAAGCGTAGTATAAATTTAACACTTAAATAAATGTCATGTTTAGTATGCCAGAACTCTTCTAAGATCAAATCAAATAGCAACTATTGGCAGAAAGTCTACAATCCACAGTGTATTCAGACATGACTTGTAGGCAATGTTTGAAACTACTTAATATTGTTGGTCTCCAATAATGATTTTCCTGTGAATCCATGTACAAATGTTATCAGATCTGAACCTATTAGAATGAAAGTCTAACTATAGGGAAAGTCTTCTAAATTGTAAGAGTGTCACCTTACTTTAAAATAACCAAATACTCTGTGTCCAGGGCACATTCATTTTCTCTCTTGTTTAACTGGAAGGGAGAAATATATTTGAAAGTTACCTGAGGAAAAGGGAAAATTTTGTTGAGATCAATTACTTCTTATTAATTAAAATGATCATATGAACAAGAGGTTAAATGTTTGTTTCTCTGGTATAAATGATGCAGACTAAATTGAAAATAGATTAAGTAGGAATGCCTGTGTATTTTCACAGAAGTAAATATATACACATATCTATATATAGAAAATCCAATGGTTTGAAGATAAAAATCTGCAGTGCATAGAATCAATACAGACTGCATTATTTTTTCAAAAGTACTTTTCTTCAGACATAGTAAAGCATTGCTAAATCTGACTCATTAAAGAGATAGCCAGTCTAAATTGGTGGAAGTCTTCAGTATTTAGAATTTATTTATATAAATTTCTTGCTCTAATTAATTTAAATATTAATCAGTACAGCATAGTTTGAGAGAACATTTAATGAGTTTCACTTTAATGAATAGATGATAACAATCTGTAATTGACTGATTGTATTCAAGTTGATTTTGCTAATGTCCTTGAAAGCATTTATTCCTCTAAGCAGTTTACTATCATTTAACTTTTTTTAACATTGTGAATAAAATTGCATGTTCTGCATACACAGCATAAAAGGGGAGTTAAGTCCATAATGTATTAAACTATTATAAAATTTAAAAATTGAGGCTCGAGCAATTTTAATAAGAAATATCTTTATAATGTATTGATTACATGCAAGCAAGGCAAAACAGAAGTATTGGGAAATAATAAAAAAACGACATCTAACAAATGCATTGTGCTAGACAGTGTCAACGTAACTGGTTTATTTGAACAAGTTAGCCTATTTTGTTAAAATAAAACAAAAAAATTCTCAAGTTGTTTGACACAATAAACTCATCATTTTTCTTTTTTTTTTAACTGTCTGATCCTATGTCCTCATGGTAGCTGAACTATATTTGGTTTCTTAAAACTTATATTTATTTGAACTAATAGATTTTTAAAAAATGGGATGATGATATTGTCTTTAAAAAGATATTTTGACAGCCCAGATTATTTATCAATTCTCAGGAAATTTTTAGGTCATTTTATGTATTGAAGATGAAATTTTTTGCTAGCTTTATTGAGCAGTGGTTCACAAAATTGGTATCTCTTAAAACATAAACTATGATGATTTTATATATGTATGTATTCTGAAATTATTACCACAACCAAGTTAGCTAACACATCCATCACCAAGTATATAATGCAGTATTATTGACGATAGTCACCATGCTATAAATTAGACCCCCAGAACTCATTCATGTCATAATTGAAAGTACTTACATGTTGACCAAATTTCTCTCTGTTCCCCCTCTATAACCCCTATGAGCCACCATTCTACTCTCTGTTTTCATGAGTTTGACTTTTTTAGTTTCTACATATAAGATCACACAATATTTATCATTCTCCAATTGATTTCACTTACAATAATGCTCTCAAGATTCATCCATGTTGGTGCAAATGGCAGGATTTCATAGTTTATTATAGCTGAATCATATTTCACTGTGTATATATCCCACATTTTCTCTGTCCATTTATCCACGGATGGACATTATTTGTTTATCTATCTTGGCTAGTGTGAATACTGCTACAATAAATATTGGCATGCAGATATGTCTTCAATATACTGATTTCCTTTCTTTCACATGCATACTCAGAAGTGTGATTTCTAGATAAAATGGTATATTTTTGATTTTTTGAGGAAACTTCATACTGTTTTCCATAATAGCTATACCAATTTACATTTCCACCAACAGTGTGCAAAAATTCCCTTTATACCCTCATAAACAGTTTTTATCTTTTGTCTTTTTCATAGTATCCTTCCTTACAGGTGTGAGGTGATTTTAATTTTTGTTTTCATGATGATTAGTGATGTTGAACATCTTTTCATATACCTATTGGCCATACACATGTCTTTTTGGAAAATATATCTATTTGGGCTCTTTGCTTATTTTTAGACAAGGTTATTTGTTTATCTATTTGGTATTGAGTTGTATAAATTCCTTATCTAGTTTTGGATATTAATCCCTAGGGAAAAATTTTTAAGATCTTGAAACTTCAAGAACATAAGGCTGCTAAGAACATAAAGAAGCAGTATATATACTGTATGTATATATGTATATACAGTATATAATGTAATAATTAGAGAAAAATACAGAGTAGGCTTCATCTATTCATTCTTTATTCAAATAACATGTTTAAGTGCCTATTGTAACAAGTTCTAAATTGTAAAAATGATTAAGGAAATTATGTGTTATCTAAGATTACTCAGTCTAGTGGAGAAGGCAGACTTCTGAAGTGATAACTGAAATATAATAAAAGGTAGGCCCAGTAGCCAGGTATAATAATTTGGCTTTCATTGTAAGAGATGATAATGACCTAATATAAGAGGATGTCTGCTGGGAAGATGAAGAAATTACATATTTTGAGAGATAGCTAGGGAGTAGAATTGATAGTATGTAGTCATCTTACGATATTGGAAGAGAAAAGGGCAGGGTTTTATCAGTTTTCTACTTTTGTTTACTAGGCATTCATCTGCCATCTGCTGAGACAAGAGACTCAGATGGAGTGGTAAATTAAGGTTTCAGTGCACAGACAATGGGTTCATTTTTTTATATGTTCACCTGAAGTGTTTGAGGAATATTTAAAACAATATATACAGCAGATAGAAAGATAATAAACATCTGTAAACGGGTGGAGCAATCGGAAATATCGTTATGAATTTGGGAATAATCAGTGTGCAAATGACAGTTGAGGCCATATAATGCAACAGTGCCAAGAAAAAATGAAAGAATCTAGAAAAATACTCATTTCAAATAACATGTAGAGGAAGGTGAGCCCCCTAAACAGACTGAAAAAAAGGCAACTAGAGAGCCAGGAGGAAATTTAAATGAGTGCGACATCACAGGAATCAAGATAAAACACTGTTTTGAGGAGAAGGAAACAGCCAACTGTGAAGGCTGCTGGTAAAAAGTCAAGTAAGATCAAGATTGTACAATATTCTTTCACTTTAGAGTCATGGAATTTTTCAGTGACATTTATGAGTTTCAACACACTTGTGCAGACAAGCCAAAATGAAGTAAGTTGAAGAGTGAGTAGGAAGTGAGGAGGCATCGACAGTGAATTTAGACAGCTCATTAAAGACATCTGGCTGTGAAATTGAGTAAGAAGGATAACCTGTAACCTGGATGCTATGAAAAAGAATCTAGGAAGGTTTTTATTTGGTTTTGTTTTGGAGAGAGATGAGCAAAAATATTTGTTGATAAAAAAGGCTCATAGAGAAAGGCTAAATAATCAACAGAATAGATGTAGGGTAAAGTAAGATTTAATATTTGCAACTTCTTAGTGACTTAAGATTTTCGGTGTGCTATTGCTGAAATACTGGGCTTTATTTATTTACTTATGCATTCAAAAACATTTACTAAAAGTTTTCCCTGTGACAGGTTCTGTGCAAAATTCTAACAATCTAGTGACGTTTGAGTAAGGAAAAAGATAAATAAAGCAACAATTTCTGTAGAGTATACTAAGTGCTCGAGCTAGAGTTGAGAAAAGCAAGGTGCTGCTGGAATGGTGAGAGACCTTCAACATTGAACTTGCTCTCCTTATATTTTGAGGTTTATAGAAACAGCTTAGATTACTTCTGTTGACATACCACTTGTCAGAAATCTGTCACAGGTACCTTACCATTACTTCCAGGAGGCTGAGAAATATTATTTTCGTTTAAATTCAGGAAGAAGAAATTCTGATGAACACAAAACAATTTATCACACTATCTTAGTTTAAATTCTCCTAAATGCTGAGCTGAAGATAAAGACCAAAGTCCATGTAGTTTATTTGGGAATTATCAGGAGCAGGGGCAAGGGAGCAGAGAGAGGAAAGCAGGAAGGAGAAAAAATAAATATGCGAATCTAACATATGTAACTGAGACCCTCGCTGTGGGCAATAGAGGCTCAATTGTGCTGAAACTTCCTGAAAAGTGCACAGAATGACTGCCAGCATTTTCCACCTGATGAACAGGGGCAAGATAACATCTCTTTTTCCTCATTGGTTAAAAATTACTCTTCAGGCTAACAAGCTCCCATTTCTGGCATCTGGAAAGAATGTTCTTATTCCTGTGCTATTGGGGAAGGCCCTGGGGAGAAAGCAGAGAGACTTGTGGCAAATTTTTGAATGAGATGCTGCCAGCATGAGGCGAGTCTGAGCTCACATGAAATTGTCCACTGAAGCTGCAGGTGAAATAAGATGTGGTCTAAGCAGATGTGATGTGGAGAATCAGAGGAATCAGCTACACATAGCAACTATATTTTAACAAAAATGAAGGAAACAAAATACTGTTTTTCTAAAGATGTCTGATAGTCACTATGGCCTGAAAACATCTGAATAAATTCTTTTAATGTAACACTTTACTTTTAGGATGAGGATCCTGTCTTGGTTGTACTTTTGGACTATGAAGTTAACTGGAAAGTAAAATAGAAAATGGAGCATTTGTTCAAGAAGTGTAGTTATATAGATCACTCATCCAGGTGACTTAGACCCAAGCTCATTCTGCCTTTCTAGGTCTCTATCCCCAGATTATTTAGGTAATTATCTCAGTTCTCCATTCCACTCACTTCTGTAGACATTGTTGAAGTATTCAGTTCTCATTCCTTTCTTTAACTTGATCTAGAAAGGTATTTGAGTGGGGGAAGATCTGTGGAAATTTCCCCACATTTTTTCTTTAGAGGTACCCTATAATTTTTCTTTCATAATTTAGATTAGAATTTGACAGGTAATTAGTCATAAAAGAGGTAGGGCAGTCAAATCCAGCAAATGTAATGTATGATTCTCTTTATGGTTTTAATGAATTATCAGTATACCTTTCAAAGTGCATATTCAGCATGGTTCTTAACTATTGCAGCCATGCTCTCTTTTCTCTCCTCTTGTCATTGCTTCTGGTTTATTTATGGTTGATACTTTCAAAGACATATGATATATTGACTCCAGTTAGCTTGCTGAATATTCACAATAGCCTTACCACATTAATGTGTGTGTTTGTGTGTGTGTGTGTGTGTGTGTGTATGTATTTTCTCATTTAAATAAGTCTATAAATAAAAGTCACCCTTCATCCATTTGGTTGTGGATTTTCAAAAATAAAAATTTATATATTATTGATATAGGTTATTTTTAAAAAGCCTTAAATTTTATCTAATTAGAAAACTTCCAAATTATCTGGCTTCTTTATTTCCATGCTCCTGCAGTACCTGTTCTTCAGGGTCTGTATCCCTATCATGACCTTGTCAGGTTTATTATAATTATTTATTTTCTTATTTGTTCCTGCATTACGCTTGAAGCTTTCTATCTCAGTGACAATTAGTAGGGTCTCAGTAAATGTTTATTAAATGAGAAAGTGATTAAATAATGGATAATTTGAATAGCTGGATTTTTTTTTCATTTAGAATACTATGCTTTCTTTTGGATTTTGCTCATGAATAAATCCATACTGGATGCTCAAAAGGATTACAGAAGTGTAAATACACAGAACAAAGCCTACAGCTGATCCACATGAGAGGAGACAAAAACCCATCAAGTTTTGCAGCTGAATGGGATCTTAGGAATGTTCATTTTATACTTGAGGGAACTGAGGGCCATAGAAAAGTGATTTTTCTAGGTCATCAAATTATTTAGTGTCAGAGCAAGATTTCCAATTCCAATAAAATCTGGCAGTTAAAAATAGTGATAAAAATTATTTAAAGGTAAAATAATGTTATTCAAAGATAAATATTCTTTAGACTATGGTGAGTTGGGGCTCAATCACATCCAAAGCATCAAGAGTGACCCCTACCTTACCAAAAATATTTCAATAAAATGAAAACATTGAATAGAATCTATGAGCTTGAGAAGAGGGGAAAACAAGTCAATCAGTCATTTTATTTCTGAGATTCACAAGTTATTGTTTCCTGAAATTAGGGTGGATCTTCTAATCAAAGGGATCTATGAAGGTCTTTTTAAAATAATATTTCTATTTGTTTACAGTTTTAAATTACAAACTTGTTTTATTATGATTTTTTAAAAATTATTTTTAGTCAACTTACTCCCTATATTTTACTTATTTACCAGCAGTTTTCTCGGACAGAATAAATGTATGAAGGTCTTTAACATGGCCAGTGACATTTTGAATGAATTAGGTTGCTCCCTCCCTAAGCAATCCCACTTAGCAACAAGATGATCCACCTATGAAGGGAAGCAAACTGATGAAATATTATATGTGTTTGTGCTGAATGGAAGTCATTCTGTAGCACTGCTTAAGAATTTATTTTTCTAATAGAACGGTTTGGATTAAATGCTTCTTCTTTATTCTATTATTCCCAATTAGTAGAAATTAATATGAGTATTTAAATCTCAAAGATAAGCTACATTCTCAGTCTACATCTCATGTTTCTCAGCTGAGTCTCTCCTTAAAATTATATATGCATTTTGTGTATTTACATTCTGACTCATTTTTCATACTTTCACAGTCGAGGGTGAGAACCATGCATTTCATAGTTCTTGACCTATTTTAAAATTGTATCAATTCTTTTTTAACCTTTGACTTTGCCCAGCAGGAAACACCACCTTAGATTGAATCACATTACAACTATTTTTGTAAACTAAATCCAAGTTGGATTGCAGTGGTATTTTTCTGCCTAGTCAACTTAAAATAACTATTTTTCAGCTAATTCTGTTTTATGTTTTTTCTTTGTAGATACATGTTTTTATTTTCTTGAGATGGAGTCTTGCTTTGTTTGCCAGGCTGGAGTGCAATGGTGTGATCTTAGCTCACTGCAACTTCTGCCTCCTGGGTTCAAGTGATTCTTCTGCCTAAGCCTCCCGAGTAACTGGGACTACACGTGTGCACCACCATGACCGGCTAATTTTTTGTATTTTTATTAGAGATTGGGTTCCACCATGTTGGCCAGGCTGGTCTAAAACTCTGGACCTTGTTATCTCCCTGCCTTGGCCTCCCAAAGTGCTGGGATTACAGGCATGAGACACCATGCCTGGCTCCATTTGTTCTTATTCTAAGGGCTTTGTTGGCTGAAACTATAGAATATAGCTAACACTATAGTGTTCTGTTCAACAATTATTTCTAGCTTGTTTTAAAATATTTGCTGTCATGTTTCTAGCCCTCTGTGACGTCAAACTGTCATGCTGAATGACTTCCTATTGGTCTAGTGCACCAATTTTAAGTGATTTCACTTTCTCCCATAGCAATCACTAGAGATTGATAAAATTATAGAGAACATCCAGTTCAATATCCTTATATCATAATCAAGAAAACTAATATCCAAAGGGGTTAAGTAAATTTTTCAAGGTCACACAGCTTGATAGTAATTGAATCTAAATTTGAATTCAAGGCTCTTAACTTCTGCATCAGGGCTGTTTCCATTCTATTATCGTGTATCAATATGACTGTCTAATAGGTAGGCTATATTTTAATTTCCAACATATTTAAAATATTCTTCTTTAACATTTAATTTTAGTTTTATGAAAATAAATATAATGTACCCTGATCCTATCATACCAAATCATCAACACTCCCAATAAAAGATATATTAATTCCCATGTATGGCAGAAAGCACATTAACTAAGAATTTTCATTTGGATTAATGATACCACTTAGAAAATAAGGCCAGATCATATACTATAACTGGTCTTCATAATAATTTCAAGTAAAGGCCAACAGCTGGACAGTTATAGCCATATTGTGTTATGAGTGTTTTGAAATAGTGATTAATAAGTGGTTCTGGACAAGACATTAGAACCAGGATGAGAAAGTCAATAATGCATATCCAGCCTTTGCCCTCCCCACCAAACACACAGTCAAAGCAATCCCTGTATTAAGCATTGGTAGTATTGTTAAGTCTTACTATTTTTGTTTTCAGAAGTAGGGTACTCCCCAGGTTTCCAAGGGTTAGCATAAACTTTTAAAATCTTTTATGAATTAAGACGAAAATTACATGGTGTTATAATGACATTCAAAGGCATTCAACAACAGAGGAATGTAACAATTCTATAGTTATGGAACACAGAAACCTCTGGCTTTCCATTAAAAACTGTGTACCCAAATACAAAAGTGGGAATGGTTGTATACTCATGGATACTAAAGAAAACACAGCCTGTGTTTTTAAAACAAGTGGGTATTTTCCAAATGAATTATACATCACTAAGATAAACAGACTATTGGCTTATAGCTGTGATGCTGTCCATCTGCTGTCTTTAAAGTCTACATGCAGTCCTTAAGGTGAATACAAAGGCAAGCTCAACAGAGATAAGTAAAATCTTTTTCCGAAAAAGAAGGGCGTATATCCAAAGGAATATATCAATTAACAAAGCAGGTTTACTTTTGTTTATGTACTCAAACATATTTTGAGACACTAAGGTATCATTCTGTCAATACATTCTAGTTTGTGTCTAGCTTTTAAAAAATTAAGAGGTAGTTTTATCATATGAAAATAAGCAAAACTTTTTATAGAGCAATAATCGCCAAAAGCCGATTCCTCAGGTTTTGTTTATTCAATTGAAGAATAACTTTGTGTATCCGAAAAGAAGAATTGAGGAAATCATGTGGACAAGTCAATGAGGACAGCACCCATCCCTCAATTATGTGGACAGGTCATCAGAAAGAATATTTTATCAAGTGAAAGGCAAGCCAAATTATTGAGATAATTGCTTATATTTTCCCAGTCATTTTTCATGTGTAGGCACAATATTTTGTATTCTATACTGAAAACATGGTTTTTGGTATTTGCTGATGTTGGTGATGAATTCTGGTTTCTCTTCATGGCCATTACTCAGATATGAGAGCATATGTTTTAAAATAAAAGACAAACTTAAAAGCTAAAAAAAATATTTCTGGGAGTGGACATTGGGTCAAAAACTACACTAGTACTCTCAATCAATATACTGGAATCCTCTAGAGAACCTGTTAAAATATAATTTCATATATATATATATGTGTGTTCTTATTATGAGATACATAAATATGCATTTGTAAGCAACTGTTCAGGTGATTCTTATGCGTCTTGGCTGGCCACCATCAATTATTGTTTGGAAATTATTAAACTACATCATGGCAAATATTTAACAGTTGAGTTTCACTAGAAGGATTCTTATATATTTGATAGTTTACATTCAAGCATTTTATCTGAATCCTCTTATGAGACTATTTATATATCATGGAAATTGGTAGAGAGAAAACTATTTTCTCTAAAACTCCTGATCAGAGCAGTCCCCTTCTGGTATTTTCATAGCAGCACAGCTGGAGATTTGAGTACTTCTAGATCTATGCAGACTGCTCTCTGGTAGGGCTATTGGCTTGAAACCTGTCTTTGGAGCAAACTTCAAAAATGGTTAGGTACAGACTGACTCCTTTTTGGTAGGACTAAATGAATGTATTTTCACGTTTGTCATAACAACCTTCTCTCACCAAAGTACATGTTGACATTTATGAAATTTCTGCACAGCTAATCTGATACAGTTATCAAGATGACTAAATTAATAAAATTACCATAGTTATTATACACAAAATTACTCAAATTCTTAGGCAACTATTACTGAGGAAAATTACAAATTATCCTCAAACCATTTATGAAGCTATGACTTGGAAAGCATCATATTTTAATCAAGAAAATTATAATTTTATTTTTGAATTTTGATGTATTTCGGCTACTTCATTTGTTTGAATTAATGCATATTTTCATAATTTATCATGTTATCAATGTAGTCAAACATTTTGCAGTGGTGTGATGGTAACTTGAAGTTGCAAGGTTTCTGGAAGGAAAAAATATGGCATGTATTACTTAACCAATTTGCACGGCATTTCCAGTCACCCTGACTTCTTTTAATCCACCAAAATGATGTCACTTCTATAATCCACCAAAATGATGTCACTCTATTATAACCAGGAAGATATAAATACAAGTGGCTCTCAGAAGCTGCTGTGATCTGTCTTCAACACAATATTGGCTGTTTATTTTCACACTACAGCTATCAAATGGTAAATAACAACAATAACACAATTCTTTTCATTTCCTTATACTATCGAACCAAGAATTGATGTTAGGAACTGGGAAACATGAAGAAGAGACAAGGGGATTTATAAAACGATTCTCTGAGGAAGTAATACCTTAACTGAATCTCATAAGGGAAATTTATGAATCACACTTTTATAAACCTCACATAAAGTGTTTGGTTGGAGAAAGAAGAGTAGATGACTTTAGAGGAGTACCAAGGACCAGATCCTGGAGGAATTTTAATGGTATGATTATGAACTTGGATATTACACATGTTGTTAATGGAAGACAATTGAAGTGTTGAAGATTACTGGATGCAGGGTGAGATAATACATTAGGTGAGGTGGGAATAGGGCTGCAAGTAGGAAGTGATATAAGGCAAAATTCAAGGAGTTCATACACTGCTTCTGGAGAGAGACTTGTAAACAAAGCATTTACCTTAATACAAGGCAATACCAGTTTTAATAAAGGTCTGAGATTGTGAATTGCTTTCTAGTTTCCTGTCATGTGTACACAAGATAATAATCTTCATGAGTTGAATGTGGAAACTTCAAATGTTACCAATTGCACAGACATAGCTGAATAATCATATGGTGGTATTGAAAAGCAAAATATAAAAGTATGTTACTGAATGTTTTCATTTCAACCTGGAGTATAATTTTATGGAGAACATCTCCACCTGATACTTAAATAAAAATAAGTAGAAAATAAGTAATTTTGTTTAGTTTTTTTATTTAAACGCACAAAAATCAACATGGACTATGAATTTATTAAGTTATTAGTAGATAAAATATGTATGGCTATAAATTTTTTCCTATTTATAAATTATTTATACATTTATGTTTTTTCTTTGCAAAAGGGTGATCAAGGTTCTGAATACTCAGAAATTTTCTAATTATGAAGTCATAATTACACTATTTTAATAATACTGGGAAAGTGGCTTAGAAGTACACATGTAATAACATACTATAGATGAAATGATTTGGATTTGGTTATCATCTATATATTTAGTTATACTGCAGAGTCAGTTTCTCATAACCAACCCCTTTGTTATCAACACAGGTGTTACCCAACAACTGAGTAAGTAAGCATAGCATGTTTCCTTTGGAAGGCATTTGAAGAATTGAATGTATTTATTGTAACACAAAATGCACCCACTTTTGTATTAAATGCACTAAACATAGTGCATGAAATTTGCTAGCATTAGAAGATAAACTGAAAAATTATGTAAAAGCACTATTGGATGTAAAATACACATAGGAGGAAAACACATTTGATATTTGGACTAAATTTTTCTTGGTGTTTTAGCCTGTGCCCCATGTTGTATAAATGATGTTTTAAATATTCTTCAATAGAGTATGATCTTTATGTGTCAGGAAGCCTTTATATAAAAAAGGATAAATATAATTAACACTATGCTGAAGTAAGAATATAAAAATTTTAGTGATTTATTATAGCTACAGCTTATAATTTGCTTATTCTACATGCTCAACAGAAATAGTGGTAAGACAGGGTGAATATGGTAGTTCACAGCTAAATGGATGGTTCACCATCTTATGATGCCACAATTTCAACTGGGAGCATCCAGCATATCAATGTTGGGCAAAGAGAGAGCATGGAGACTTTCATCTAATATTGATTTTCTTGGAAGGGAAGTGATGGTGATGCTCCAGAAGCAATATCTTATGTGAATTTGTTAGATGTTAAAAGTTAAATGATTATTTTACCACAATCCACACAAGAGTGATAGTTAAAAATGTTTAAATGGAAGCGGTAACTTCACAAAAACCACAAAAATACTATATTCATAAAAATTAGATCCACAAAAAGATTAATCAGTTAATTATAAATAAGCTGATATAAATCAATTTTGTGTAAAGTTAATCTACTAGTTGAACAAAATCACCTGTTTTCTTTTATTGTCCCTCCTGGTTCTAACAGTTTCCCTTGTGGGGAGAAATAACTAGTTAAAAGAAATCCAAAAGTTGGATGACAAACCCAATTGACATAGCTAACTAAAGAAAGCTGTCAACATCCCACTGATTCTTAACATAAATTCCATCAAACTTGCTGAATCGCACAATCTGTGCTGTTCTGATGCCCATGAAAGTGTAACTCCAGAGACGGAAAGTACCTTAGAAAGTATTCAATGTAGAGATTGTACTGGCAAGGCAACACCCCACCATCCTCTGTTCATAAGTGAGCTGATTTCCATAAAGATAATTAGCTATATAGATATACTATGGGCTTACATTGTGAAGGTACCATGCTGTGAACTTTATATGAATTATCTAATGCATTATTAACATAAAAACTGTAATGTAGGAAATATTCTTCTTGTTTTATAAGCTTAGAGATGTTAAGTAACATGATAATGGTTACAGAGTTGATAACTGGGTCCAGAAAAGTTTGACTCCAAATTCGGTGCTCTTAACCCCTGCACCTAGCTGTTGTGTTGTAATGCGATTATGATAGAGGCTAGTGACCATACTGAAACAGGATAATCAGAATCTTTCTGAATACAGTGACTCAAACAACTTCTTTCCATCAGTGGTGATTGCTGAAAAAAGGTGAAACTTATTTTCCTTACTTGTTAACTCCCTTAATTTGCATGAGAAAATTGAAGCCCTCCGACAAACTTATCCAAGGTTAAGGGAGCTAGTGGTAGAAAGAGAAACAGGAGAACTCAATAATCCTGATTTAGAAATCTCAGGCTCTAAACCAGGATATCCACTGAGATCTCAGCTCCAGCAAGGGCAGCAATTCAGAAATCAGGGACCCTTGTTTTTCATCTGAAAATGAACCTGAAATGGGGCCAAAAATCATGGCACAGAGTATTTAAACATTTCTAGAAGACTCAGTGAAGTTGTCTGCAAATGTTTACCATAATGCATTTAGTCACACATATTAGGTTTGCCAAGGGTCTTGCAGAATTTCAGGGATGGATCAGTGGCTAATTTAGTGTGATTATCTCCAGCTAAGCTGAATTGTGTTTGGTGCCTCAGGTTACTTGACAAGACTGACTCACAGAAAGGAAGGAAAGCCAGAAATTTGTAGAAAGGAAAACGCTGAAGAAGAGAAAGAGGGAATAAGAAAGAGAAAGTAGACGAACACAGAACAAAAGGTAAAATTATAAAAGAGATATGATTCTTATTGGTAGAGAGAGGTTTCACAAAACTCTCATGCCATCCTTGTTCTCAAACTTAGTTATTTTTGCCATAGACTTTATCACAGACCAAGTATCCCACTTCATCATAAGGCTGTCGCTTCTTCAGTGCATTTCAGTGCAAGATCTCCTTTTTATTTTCTTAAATACTAGTTTTGGATGGCCTAGATTTCACCGTATCCTATCTAGCCATTCTCCAGTTGGCTAGGTCACCGTTTTGAGGGCCCTGAAGTGTACCAAGGGCCCTTAAAGACAAGCTGAGTGCCTGTTGTCTCTCTCAGCTTGAAGCTACAGGGAGTACCCTCTTCTGAAGATTTAGGAGCACCCTCCTGCTAAAAAGTAAGAGCTGTCTTTGAGTAAAGAGTTTCAGGTTTGTAGAAGTACACACTTTCAAGCAAACTCTTTGGGTTTTGTAAACTGATGGGTTACAAGAAATAACGGTGCTGAATGTCTTCACAGTAACTTTTCCTATAATCCATTTTCTGCTCATGCATTTCCATCTTCACTTTGCTAAGAAAGCACCTCTTTTTCTGGTGTCACATTGTGTTAGCAGAACAGAAATGTTGAATGAAAGATGGAAATTAGTGAAATTCTACATTATCCTTAAGAGGATTTGACAGAACATCAAATTCTGTGCAATTTAAATAGCTGAATAGAGCAAGCAGAGTTTAATTAAAGAAAAACCAAGAGGTGCAATCTCCAGAAAATGATTCTAAAGTGTTCTTAACAATATTTTCACTTAACTAATTTTTATTTTTAAGACTCTACTATTATTATTCTGAGTATCTAACATCAGAAAGGTAAGAGAGTTGTCGATATCAGTCTTGGCAAAAGACAGTTCAATATGCAAGTTTTAAACTATTTTTTCTGAACCATTGCTGATAAAGTGTACTACTCCTGTGTCAAGTAGGTATGTGTTTGTATGTGCATGTGATTATGAAAAGCTCAGTATAATATTTCAGTGTTTCCAATAGAGGCCCTACTGAGAGACATAACTTTAGAATTCACCATAGTCCAGTGTCTGGCTTTCAGACTCAGTGTCAGAGATTGTCTCTTTTTTTCACACTTTCTTGGCAGACACACTCCCTTTATAAATGTGTTAATATCTTCAGTAAAGTCTAAGTTCCTGGGAGTGAGATTTACTTCAAAATGATTCACTTTAAAATCTCTTCTGAACAACTGTGTGCTGATTTTATGGCCTCATTCTTTAAAAGCAGTGTTATTTTCTTGTTTTACAATGAGACATGTTGGCAATATTTTTCACGGTGGAGGTTAACTTTCATCTCAGACAAATTATTCGAGAACCATATTTTTTGCTACTAATGGTGGATAAAATGAGGAGGATCAAACTGAGATGCTTGTGGTGACCATGATCTACATAAACTTTAATCACATATATTCTGGATAAAGGAAGAAAATCATACCAAATGCCTTGTACTTAAACTTATCAATTAAGTCAGAACTTCTGAAATAGAAGAAAATGGCATTATATTACCATTCTTTCTGAGTCTAACAATCACTACATTTGCATTCTTTAAAGGACATTTTTCTTTTTACTAAAGCTCAAATCTGTGGCCCTGCCTGTTCACCTTGAAAATCAAACTGTTATCTTACACTCTGATTTCAGTAATTGGATCCATGATTTTTCTGGCCGTTTGTATGTTCCTCACTTGCTTCCTTTCCTTCAAGGTTTATAGGATTTAGAATTAGGGATTAGCATTTCACATTTTATCACTTAATCCTTCCAAAAGTGTGACTGTTGTGACTCAGCCCTCTGGCTCAATATTGTCTGTGATACTGGCTGCCTAATGCCAAAGTTCTCTGGCACTATATGTCTAGACTAGATTTCTGATGCCTAGACCCTCTTGCTGCATCTTTATTCTTGAGAGGGCAGCTTCCTGTTTTCTAATCATTGAACTCTGTAACTCTGTTGGACTTCCTCCTAAAGTTCTTACTATTCCCTGACAAAGGGAATTCTCCAGTTTTTCTGTCTTTACCCTGTGGGTTTGGAACACCAAACATGAAAAATTTGAGAATTTGTTTTAATACTCTTGCCATGGAGCACTGAATGTGATTTTTGGAATGAATGAAACTGTATTTTTTCTGCTGATAAAATCAATAGTCCATATGAACCACAACAATTTTTAGTGTCTTTTACCTAAAAACTGATTTTTGTGTGTGTGCCTCAATGAACTTTCTTAGTGCATTTGCACTCCATTTAATTTTACAATATAGTTTTCACTGTATAAAATAGGGGAATGGGGGCAGTAGTATTCTAGGGGCATCCTAGTGAAAAAACTCATGCTTCATAATTGACTCCTCAGAGCCTTACTTACCATATCCACATGCCCATCTTTCCAGAACCCAAGAGCGGTGCTGGGAGCAACTTCATAGAAGAAGCAAACTTAGAATACGTTGAAGTTTGAGTTCAAACTTTTCACTTCCCAATACCAGGTAGAAGAGCTGATGAAAAAGGGCTGCTTTCTCACTGTCCCAGAGTCTCAAGTCTTCTGATGACTAATTGAATTGGAAGCCACAAAGCCTCCACCACTCCTCCACCCTGGTCACTGACAAACAACATCTGGTGGAAGCTGCTAAGGCTTCCCCTGTGCATTCTCTAGAGCAGTAGCACCAGCTGTTCCTGGGGCCGTTTGAGTCATGGCTGGTGCTGCAGTAGTGAGGATGTGGGGAGCAGCTTCCTAAGGCAATGCAAGGCAACAGCAGCCCCAGGCCTGGACCCCAAAACCATTCTGTCCTCATATATCTCTATGCCTCTGATGGGAGGGGTGAACTTGAAGATTTCTGAAATGCCTTTGGGGACTTTTTATCATTGTCATATCATAAATATCAGCACCTGGCTTCCTCTTATTTGTGCTCATCTCTCTTGCAAGTTGTTGATTCATGAAACCCTTGAATTTATTACCTGATAATCTTCTTTTCTTCTCTTCACTACCACATGGCCAGTCTACATATTTTTCAAATTTTTATGTTCTGCTTCTCTTTTAATTATACATTTCACTTTTAGTTTACTCCTTTGTTGTTGTATCTAATCATAAACTTAGAAGCAGCACATCACTTCTTGAATGGATTGCTCCTTAAAAATTTCTTCTGCCAGATTCTCTAGGTCATCACTGTTAAGTTCAACCTTCCACAAAGCCCTAGGACATGGATACAATGCAGACAAGCTCTTTGCTATATAACAAGGGTGACCTTTGCTCCAGTGCTAGTTTGTATTGACAATAAAAATGTAGCACCTGTAAGTTATTTCACAAACTTCTTTAATCGCATAAATCACTTATACCTCCTGAAGTTGATTCATTGAAAATTATGAAACTAATCAAATAATGGCCATTAAATGGAGTTTTTGTATGGTTTATATAATATTGGTAAAAATCATCTTTCACATAGTGATGTTTACTTGCTTTTAAGGCAAAAAATATGTACATAAGAGTTTTCAAAAGGAAAGATAAAATGAAATCTTGTCTTCACACCAGAAGAGTGGCACATTCAGTGTCTTGAGCAGCCCAAACCAATGATTTTATGGACAAAATGGCACTGATTTTATGATAGTATTGATAATGTATTAAAATATCTTAAGAAGAAATGGCTTGTGAAAGCATTACCAACAACTTGGCTCTTTCTCTAAATCTGAACATCTTCCTCACTCACTGGAGAAGCAAACTGATAGCATATCACTAGGCATAGTTAAAACCGACATTTAAATGCTGTAACAGAACATGTTGTATATTTTTCGGAGCCAAATAAAACCAGAAATTAGAATTGGAATCTATTATCTGACATCTTCTAAGTTAAAATATCCAACCTTCCAGCTGTCGAGTGTAATGTGCTTGTCAACTTCACATCTAATGATGCACCAATAATAGTTTTTATTCAGACATCTCTTTATTCCTCAGTCTTCATTTCATCTTAATATTGCAGTGCATCTAAGAAAGCAATCAAATACTTGTTGCCATTTGCCAAGACTCTATAATTGTGAATTTGTGTTTTCTAATTTTAAATAAAAAGACTAAGAAATGAAACTGACCATCTAGCTGTCTATTTATAAGTCAGGTACAGATTTCTTGGTGAAAGACTCACATATATAGATAAAAGACATTAAATGAGAGTTATTAATTTTGTTAAAAGGGGAAATAAATGATAGAAATTGATTTGTTAAATATAATTATTCATGTTGTGTGTCAAAGGGCCAAGAAGGAGGCAAGAATGTATGATCAGGTTTGATACTATTTTTAGTAGTTTATAAAAGTGATACAACAGAGATTGAGGTAAATAGGTAGAGTCAAGGCAAAGGTGGTAAACCTATGGTACATAGTGAGGATAAAGTGAAAGACAATACTCAAATTAAGTCTCTTATTTTTGGTTTTGTACGTAGTTTTACCTTTTATTGTGACTGGGCGCACAGGAGAAAAAACAAGTTTCTGGTGACACGTTGAGTCTGACGGCTGTAAAAACAATAGGACAATGCCCAGTAGAAATGTGTTTATATGAACCTGGTGTCCAGGAGAAAGATTTAGATTAGAGGTTAAGATTTTGAAGTCATTAGATTATCTACGATAATTAAAACCATAGGTTTGATAACATCATCATGAAGCATGTGACTGAAGTAAGTATAGGGCAGATATCTGAGGAATGTAACATTAAGGGTTAAGGTAGAGGAGATATATCAAGAGAGTATAGTGTCAAAGAAGTCCAGTGAAGAGTCTTTCAAGAAGGAAGGGGTGCAGAATCAACTGAAGTGTTAAGTCATTCTTGCATTGCTATAAAAGAATACCTAAGACTGGGTAATTTATTTTTAAAAAGAGGTTTATTTGGCTCATTGTTCTGCAGGCTGTATGAACATGGTTACAACATCTGCTTGACTTCTGTGGAGAACTCAGGGAAGTTTTATTCATAGCAGAATTTGAAGCAGGAACAGGAAAGTCACATGGCAAGAACAGGAGGAGTAAGAGAGAGGGGGAAGATGCCACACACTTTTAAATAGCTAGAGCTCATGAGAACTCACTCACTATCACCAAGACAGCACCAAGGGGATGGTGCTAAACCTTTCATAAGAAATCTGCCCCCATGATCTCATCCCTTCCTACCAGGCCCCACCTCTAACACTGGGGATTAAAATTCAATATGTGATTTCGAGGGGGCAACATCCAATCTCTATAAACTGAATAGTGTTAGAGAGCAATGAGTCATATGAAGACTAAGAACATCTATTAGAATGAAATAGGGTTCATCTATACTGATTTTGAGCCGTATCTTTGTAGTCATCAAAGTGGAATACAGGTTAGATTTGGTCGAGAAATGAATGGCCTGTGTGTTGAAATGTAGACAGATTTTTAATAGAGAAATGTGTTCCTAAGAAAGACGGAATTAGGATTGATTGAGGTAGTGAGATCAAGAGAATATTTTTTAAAAAGGTTTAAATTTAGAACATGTACCTGTTGATAAGAACAGTTAAGTAGAAAAGGACAGATAGTAATATAAGAATGATCAAAAGGTGGGAGAGTGTGGAATCTCAAGCACAATTTGTTTGATATCATTTAGATAGGAAGAAGCATGCCTCTTCCATTCTAACTGTATGGAACGAAAAAAGGTATGAACAAATGTAATGTAAGTGTTCAGATGGTGAACTCATCTGCTCAGAGTCATATGTGATAGATAGATGTGGTTTTCAACTTCTGTTTTAGATACAGCAAGTAAGTGTGCATGTTGGCTAAGTTAGCATTGTGTGATCTTAAGGTTGGGAGTACAAATCCTGTCACTCTGGCGGTGAGCATAGCATGGAAGTAGTTTTTCAAATCTTCCATACCTTCCACCTCTAGCAGTCCTTAGTATCTATTGTTCACATGTTTATGTCCATAAGTGCTCAAAGTTTGCCTCCCACTTATAAGTGACAATATGTGTATTTGGTTTCCTGTTCCTGTGTTAATTCACTAACGATTATGGCCTCCAGGTACATCCATGTTGCTGCAAAGGACATGATTTCATTCTTTATATGGCTGTGCAGTATTCCATGGTGTATATGTACTGCATATGGTTAACCAGTTATCACAGCACCATTTATTAAATAGAAAGTCTTTTTCCCATTTCTCATTTTTGTTGATTTTGTCAAAAATCAAGTGGTTGTCGGTACATGGCTTCATTTCTGAGTTTTCTTTTCTGTTCTATTTCTGTGTGTGTGTGTTTTTGTATGACTACTATGCTTTCTTGATTACAATATAGAGTATAGTTTGAGGTCAGATACTGTGATGCCTCCATCTTTCTTCTTTCTTCTTAGGATCACTTTCACTATTCAGACTTTTTTTGTTGTTCAACTAGTGAATTTTATACTGTTTTTCATCTAATTCTAGGAAGAATGATATTGGTAGTTTGGTAGGCATAGTGTTAAATTTGTAAATTGCTTTGGGCAATGTGGCCATTTTAATAATATTGATTCTTCCAATCCATGAGCATGGAATGTGTTTTCATTTATTTTTGTCATTTCTGATTTATTTCAGCAGTATTTTGTAGTTCTCCTTGTAAAATTCCTTCAACTCTTTGGTTAGCTGTTGTCCTAGGTATTTCATTTTTTTGTGACTATTGTAAAGGGGATTGTGTTCTAGCTTTGGCTCTCAGCCTGAACACTAATCATATAAAGAAATACTACTAATTTTTGTACATTGATTTCATGTTCTGAAACTTTACTAGAATCATTTATCTGTTTTAAGAGCCTCCTGGCAGAGTCTTAAGCATTTTCTAGGTATAGAATAATATCTTCAGTGAAGAGAGTTAGTTTGACTTATTTTTTTTTTCTATTTAGATGCCTTTTATCTCTTTTTCCTTCCTGATTTCTCTGGCTAGCACGTCCAGTACTATGTTGAATAGGAGTAGTGAGAGTGGGCATCCTTGTCTTGTTCTACATCTCAACTTGAATGCTTCCAGCTTTTGCTCATTTAATATGATTTTGGCTGTGCGTTTGTCATAAGTAGTTCTTAATTTCTCAAGGTGTGTGCCTTTCAGGCCTAGTTTGTTGAAGTTTGTTTAAAAATCATGATGGGGTGTTGGATTTTATCAAAGGTGTTTTCTACATCTATTGAGATGGTCATACAATTTTTGCTTTTAATTCTATTCATGTGGTCAATCATATTTATTGAGTTGCATATGTCTTAAGTAACCTTTCATCCCAGGAATAAAAGTGACTGGATCATGGTGAAGTAACTTTGTGATGTGCTGCTAGAGTCACTTTTCCAGTATTTTGTTCAGAAATTTTGTGTCTGTTTTCATCAGGGACATTGGTCTCCAATTTTCTTTTTTCATTGTCTTTGCCAGATTTTGGTATCATACTGATACTGGCTTCATAGAATCAGTTGGAGGAGCACCTTGTCCTCAATTTTTTTGAATAATTTCAGTAGAATTCGTACCAGTTCTTCTTTATATGTCTGGTAGAATTCAACTTTAAATCCAAACAAAAACGCACAATTTTTTGGTAGATTTTTTTTATTACCGATTCAATTTCAGAGCAAAATACTGGTTTATTAAGGATTTCAGTCTCTTCCTGATCCAATCTTAGGAGATTATGTGTTTCAAGGAATTAATCCATTTCCTCTAGATTTTCTAAAATGTACACATGGAGTTGTTTAAAGCAGTCTCTGAGGTTTATTTTGTATTTCTATGGGATAAATAGCAACGACATCTTTATCATTTCTGATTGTATTTATATGGATCTTCTCTTTTTTTCTAAGTTAATCTTTCTATTAGCCTATCAATCTTATTTATTTTTTTCCAAAATCAAATTCTTGGTTTTATTGATTCTTTTGTGAATATTTATGTCTCAACTTTATTCAGTTTTCTAACTTCAGCTATTTCTTCTACTTTGGGGTTGGTATGTTCTCTTGTTTCTAGTTGCTTTGGGTGCAAAGATATATTATTAATTTGAGATATTTCTAATATCTCAATAGAGGAATTTTAGGGCTGCAAATGTTCCTCTTACCACTGTTTTAGTTGCATCCTAGAGATTTTGGTAAGCTGTATCCCTATTTTCATTAATTATACATTTTTTTTTGATTTCTGCCTGAATTTTCATGTTCACTCAGGAGTTATTCAGGAGTAAAGTGTTTAATTTTCATGTATTTGTGTAATTTTGGGAGATCATCTTTATATTGATTTCTATTTTTATTGCACTGTGGTCTGAGTGTGTCTTTGGTATGAGTCCAATTTTTTGAAACTATTGAGACTTTCTTTATGACTAAGCATGTAGTTGACCTTAGAGTATGTCCCATGTGCAGATGAGAAGAATCTATATTCTATGGTTGTTGGTTAGAGTGGTCCGTTTATATTCATTAGGCACAGTTCAAGGGTCAAGTTGAAATCTAGAATTTCTTTGTTAGCTTTCTCCCTCAATTAACTGTCTAATGCTGTCAGTGTGATGTTAGAATCTCTCACTATTATTCTGTAGCTGAGTCTTTTTGTATGCAAAGAAGGACTTGTTTTATGAGTCTGAGCACTCCAATGTTGGGTGTGTATATACTTAGGATAGTTAAGACTTCTTGTTTGATTTTACTCTTTATCATTATTTAATTTCTTTTTTTGCCCTTCTTAATTTTTATTGCTTTAAATTCTGTTTTGTCTTATGTAATATTAATAACTACTGCTTTTTTTTGTTTTCTGTTTTCATGGTAGATCTTTCTCCATCCATTTACTTTGAGCCTGTGGGTATGGTTCTATGTAAGATGGGTCTCTTAAAGACGGAACTTTGGTTCTTGTCGTGTTTATTCAGGTAGTCATTCTGTGTCTTTTAATAGGGGCACTAAGCCCCCTTACACTTACGGTCAGTATTAATATGAGAGATTTTAATCCTATCATTGTGTTGTTGGCTGACCTTTATGTAGATTTGATTGTATAGTTGCTTTATAGTGCCTGTAGGCTATGTGCTTAAATGTGTTTGCCTGGTAGCAGGTATCATTCTTTCAATTCATTGTTTAGCACTCCCTTGAGGACCACATGTAAGTCTGGTTGATTTGAAACAAATTCTCTAAATCCTCGAGCACTGTTGGTGTAATGTGAATTAGTACAATCACTATAAAGAACAGTTTGGAGGTTCTTAAAGAAACTAAAAGTAGAGCTGTTTTGTGATCCAGCAACCCCACTCCTAGATATATACCATAAAGAAAGGGCATTCGTACATCAAAGACATATCTGCACTCCCATGTTTGTTGCAGCACTATTCACAGTAGCCAATATGTGGAAACAACCTAAATTTCCATTGACAGATGAATGGATAAAGAAAGTATATGTGTACACAATGGAGTACTATTCAGCCATAAAAAAGGAATAAAGTCCTGTCATTTGTAACAACATGAATGGAACTGCAGGTCATTATGTTAAGTGAAATAACCCAGGTACAGAAAGACAAAGTTTATATGTTCTCATTTATTTGTTAGAGCTAAAATTTAAAACAATTGAACTCATGGAGATACAGAGTAGAAGGATGCTTATCAGAGGCTGGGATGCTAGCAGAGGGTAGCAGGAAATGAAGATGATTAATGAGTATAAAAAATAGAAAGAATGAGTAAGATCTAGTATTTGACAGCATAAGAGGATGACTATTGTCAAAAATAATTTAATTGCACATTTAAAAATAACTAAAAGTGTATAATTGTAATTTAAAATACAAATGCTAGAGGTGATGGATGATCCATTTATGCTGATCTGATTATTACACATTTCATTCCTATATTAAAAAATCTCATATATCCCACAAATATATGCATCTACCATGTACACACATTTTTTAAACAAAAGAAACAAACTCCCTCAATGTTTTCTTATCTGAGATGGTTTTAATTTATCTTTCATTTATAAAGATTAGTTTGGTGGCATCTAAAATTTTTGCTTAAAATTAATTTTATTTGAGTGCACTGAAAATAGGCCTCAAAACTATTCTGGCTTATAAGGTTTCTTCTGAGAGGTCTGCTGCCCGATGGGATTCCTTCTGTATAACCCTTGACCCTTCTTTGTAGTTACATTTAAGTTTATTTCTTTCTCATTAAACTTGGTGAAACCTATGTCTATATGTCTTAGGGATGTTCACCTTGTGTACTATCTAGCTGGTAGTCTCTATTTCTTGAATTTGCATGTCAAACTCTTAGGTGAGAATTTTCATGCACTGTATCCCCAAATACATTTTCCAAATTACTTATTCTCTCTCCTTGTCTCACAGGAATACCAATTAGTTGTAGATTTGGTCACTTTACATAATCCATGTTTCTCAGAGGCTTTAATCACTTTTAATGCTTTTTTATATTTGTCTGAGCTGATTCAAAGAACTGTTCTTCAAACTGTGAAGTTTTTTCCTTAGCTTGCTGTATTCTGCTGTTAATACTTTTGTTTATATTATGAAACTTTTACAATGTCAGCTCTATCAGATCAGTTTGATTCTATCTTATAATGGCTGTTTTGTCTTCTAGATCTTGGATCCTTGTACTGGATTCCTTAAATTGAGTTTCAATATACTCTTCAATCTCCATGAAGATTGCCATCCAGATTCTGAATTCTATGTCTGCCATTTTAGTCATTTCTGACTGGTTAAGAACCATTACTGGGGATCTGGTGGACCCATTTGGAGGTAAGAGAATACTTTTGCTTTTTACATTGCCAGCGTTTTAGCACTGATTCTTTCTCATTGGAAAAGGTTGGTGTTCTTTTTACTGTAGTTTGAGTGCAGTTAGTTGGCATCATTTCTGGATATGTTTAGAGGGGTAAGCCTCTGTACAGGGTCTTTATTTATGGCTTCATTCTTGCCTTTGGTTTCACAAGGGTCTTTGTAGCAAAATATTTTTGACCTTGTAGTTTGGGCTGTGATCCAGTAGAAGATAGTGCTTTAGAGTAATGGGTGGTAGATAAACTCTTACTCAGCCATGTGGCTCCGCTGTATTTCCTTGTGTTTATAGCCATGCTTTGCAATCCAAAGGGAAGAGAGGTGACTTTCTCACTTGGTCTTCTCCTAGGCCTTGGGGGAACCCCCTCCAATCATTGGCACTTTGCCCACCTTTCTTTTGTTAGGTGTTCCAGAACTCTGGTATCTCTCGGAAGAAGCTGCAGGGGGGAATTAGGCCACACCATTTCTGGGCTGACCCCGTGGAGGGATGCATGGCTTGCTCCTGCTCTAGTCCAGGAACTCATGAAACTCACCCCTCTCAGTGCTCTGAGAGTTTGGGCTCCTCTTCTTCTGGAGTTCTGTTCATAGGTCTGCTTGGCACTCCTAAGCTGTGAGTCACAGCTCTGGGGTGCTGAGATCAGCTAGTGACTCTATCCTCTCAACCCTCACATACCTCTGGGTATGATGGGGGATGTGAAATTCTCCCAGGCCACCAGGAATGTAAACAAATGGAGAAAAGCACCCAGGCTTGTCATCAGAGTCTGTGCTGTGCACATGCTCCTTCAGGGTAGCTATACAGGGGTCCTTTGAAAGGTTGTTGGTCAGGATAGGTTGCAGAACAGACATGCCATAGTTTTGTGGGGAAGTAGGACTCATTTTCTTCTGGCCTGTTGGTCTGCTGGAGCTAGAGCATTTCAGTGGGAGTTGAGGAGCCCTAGGTGATTGGTGCCTATATCCATGCTTCCCCAGAGCTGTATAATACTATAATTTCATACTGATTGAAGCTCCATCTCTTTCTACTCTCTGGGCAGATCCTCCTGTCAGCTCAAATATCTATGGAGGATGTCAGGACCCCTGTAGCCAGGATCCCAGTGGCTCATGGCGTGGGTGGGCATTCATATGGTTCCTTTACTTGCCAGTACCCTAGGAGCCATTTTAGGGCAGGAACTAGCCCCAGCATTAGGCTTCCTCATGTAGGCTTTCCAGCCTCTTCCATCATCAGCTTTAGCATCTACATCATGTCTCTATCCACTCATGGTGTTTTCCCTCCAAAGATCTGTCTAAATTATGTTGTTTTACTCAAACCTTTGGTAGTCTCAGTAAGAGTGGCACTTCCTGGCTGTATCTAGGTGGGCATCTCATCTTGTTTGTGTCTGACAGATTTTTTGAAGAAAGTTTCAGGAAAGTGGGAAAGATTTGTGGTAGTTATTGTAGAGAAGCAAGCAGATTAGAGAACCATAGTAGGATGGTTAACTTTTCGCGTTTGAGCTTCAGTTAAGGCTGGCAATGATTATTTTTAGCATTATCGTCAGCCAAGTGTTGTTACTTTTTCCACTTTTGTTGCAACAGCAGAGGAGGTAAAGTGTATATTTATCCAAGGTTAGGATATTGCCAGATATATGTGAAAGAAAGGATATTAAAATAAAATAGTAGTTGAAGTGATAGACCATATTAACTCTATAAGATAAGGACAGAAAGAAAAATTAAGAAGGAATTTGAGGAAGTTCCTGTAAGTTCAAAAAACAATAGTAGAAATAACAGGTGAATATACTAGAAGTTTTCATAAACTGGAATGATATGGAGGAGAAATATTTTTGAGTGATGGTCCTGGTGTGTGATTGCACAAGTCAGCTGAAGTAGACTGTAGAAGAGATGAACTAGATGTCAAGAAAATGAGAGACAGAAATGTTGAGTAGCTGATGTATATGTACATAAAAGTTACAAAGAATAATAGCAAAGATTGGAATGACTACAAGTCTATACACCAGCTACCTTTCCTTTGAATGAATTATTGGAGGAGGAAAGCTTGTGACAGGGAGATGTTGTGGATACAGTAAGAAGTGGGAGAAGATGGCTTAGCTAGAAGACATGAACCTCCCAAATAGGAAGATATTTAAAAAAAATAAAATATGGATTAATAATATTTGGAAAGCAATTCTGGGAAGCTCATAGAACATCAGTCTCAATTCTAAAATCTGAATGGTGGAGGATGGAGTAGTATGAAGAGCTTCCTTTTGAGAGGAAAGACAGTGCCTCTAGCAGAACTGGATTTATATTGGGACAGAGATTTATGTTTAGTAAGTGGAGCATTCGAATTAATGAGTTTAGAAATGAAGTATATTTAGGTGATGACAATATTCAGGTTATGCCCTTAACAGTTTATGGCTAAAGGAAGGTTTTTTTGTTTTTGTTTTTGTTTTTTTTTTTTTTGTTTTGTTTTGTTTTTCCGAAACTAGGTGATCAAGGAACTGAAAAACTATGATGTTGAGTAAATTCTTGATAGGAGTGAGGTGTTTTCCAGGATGTTAAAAAAATTCAGAATAGAGAGGAATAGATTGAACCAGTCAGTAGGTGACAGTGAAAAGGTGGAAGAATAGGAGGCATACAGCTGGATGTAATAAGTCTCAAAGGAACAAAAAAAATATATTATTATGTTAAGAAGAAAAGCCTTATTATACTCATAGGAAACAAGAATGATGGATATTATGTTCCTACTTTGAAATACATGAAAAGCCTCTACTTAAAAAGTGATATGACAACTCAAAAGGATACATATGTGTTAGTTAAGGCACCTTGTGGAGAAAAATATTATTAATAATTTAGCATAAGTAACAGAGGACATGGGGGATGATTTGTAATGAATAGCTCTTTTCTTTGAAATCCAGAGCTATACATCTAACTACCTGGCTACTATCCCCACTTAGTTGTATGAAGAACAAATTGAGATAAATGCATCAAATATTTAATGAATGGTCTTCCCTCCACACATCCACTCTATCCCCAAATTCCGTGTTTCTTGTACAGTGTTGTGTATCTGTCACCATCTTTCATCTGAACTTCTAGCTGCTAATTTACTCTTATTCACATTACTTTTCCCACAATCTTTCTTCACATTGTAATCAGTGTGCTAATTATCAAAACTCAAATGTCTTGTTACTGCTCTTAAAATCCAAATTTTTAAACATATTATACAAAAGCCTGTGTTTTCCAGCCTATCACTGTCTCCAAGGCTTCATTTAGTAAAATGCTTGGCTCACTAGGCATCTCAGCCAAACTGGTCTTGCTTTGGTCAGTCAACTGTTATATTCCTCCTACTTTAGGTTTGCTCTTTCCTGCAGTTTTGTTATTCCACAATGTTATCCTCTTCCCTTCTTACATAACTTTTTGCCCTGTCATTTAGGATAGATCCTTGAGATCTCAGCTTAAGCATCAACAACTGATTCACTAAGGTTACTTTGAAAACATTATTTGAACATGAAGGGGAAACAATAAAGCTTCCTGGAGAAAACACAGGAGAATATCTTCATAGTTTTCATCTGAGAAAGAGAAAGCATTGCAGACCATTGGGGAATTATTTTTAATTTGTGAAACTGGAATAACTATGTATCTCTTGGGGAAAATCAAATTGGATACCTGCCTCACACTATACACATATGAACATTCCAGGTATAAACAAATATATATGTATTTCACTTTAACAGCATAGATGAAGAGTTTCAAGAGGTTGGGATAGTCAAAAATTTCTTAAACAGAGCAATAACAGAGAAGACTAAGGAAATTTTGTTCAACATTAATCATTAGAGAAATGCAAATCAAAACCACAATGATAGGAACAGACACTTCCCGAATACGTTTATGCGGCCAACAAACCTATAGTAAAAAGCTCATCATCACTAATCATTAGAGAAATGCAACTCAAAACCACTATAAGATACCATCTCAAGCTAGTCAGAATGGCTATTATTAAAAAGTCAAGAAACAATAGATGCTGATGAAGCTGTGGAGAAGTAGGAACTCTTTTACACTGTTGGTGGGAATGTAAATTAGTTCAAGCATTGTGGAAGACAATGTGGCAATTCCTCAAAGATCATTTGACCCAGTGATCTCATTACTGGATACATACCCAAAGGAATATAAATCATTCTACTATAAAATCATATGCACATATATATTTACTGCAGCACTATTTACAATAGGAAAGGCATGGGACCAATCCAAATGCCCATCAATGATAGACTGGATAAAGAAAATGTGGTATGTATACACCATGGAATACTATGCAACCATTAAAACAAATAAGATCATGTCCTTCGCAAGGAAATGGATAAAGCTGGAAGCCATCATCCTTGGAAACTAACACAGGAACAGAAAACCAAATTCTGCATGCTCTCAATCATAAGTGGAAGTTGAACAATGAGAACAGTTGGATACAGGGAAAGGAACAACACACACTGGGGCCTGTTGGGGATGTGGAGGGCAAGGGGAGGGAGAGCATTAGAACAAATACCTGTTGTATGCTGGGCTTAAAACTTGTATGATAGGTTGATAAGTTCAGCAAACTACTATGGCACATTTATACCTATGTAACAAACCTGCATGTTCTACACACGTATCCCAGAGCTTAAAGTAAAATTTTTTTAAAAGTAAAAATAACAAGTGTTAGGAGAGATGTAGAGTAACTGGAAATCTTACACATTACTGATGAGAATGCAAAATCTAGAGCCATTTTAGAAAATAGTTTGGCAGTAAATCTCCATCTACCCTATGAGCCTGCAATCATATTCTGAGTATATGCCCAAGAGAAATGATTGCATGGTTTCCCAAAGGATATGTACAAGTGCATTCATAATGGTTTAATTTATTATAGCTATAAACAGAAAATAATCCAAATGTATAACAACAGTAGAATGTATAAATAGTTTAACATTCTATATGAATATAAAAAGCTATAATAAAAATACTGGGTTATTGGTACATACAAAAACACAGATGTGACACAAACATAAAATCCAAACATAAAAGCCAGACACAAAAGAAAAAATATTGTATAACAGTTATGCAAGCAAACATTAGTCTATAGTGATAAAACAAGGAAAACTAATACAAGGTCATAGTCAGAATACTGGTGGCCTGGCAAGAAGGTGGATGAGATAATATTGACTAGGAAGGGACATGAAGACACCTTCTAGGGTGCTAGAAACATTTTATCTCTTGATCTTCTTGGTGGTTACATAGGTTTTTTAATATAAGAAAATTAAGGAATATGTTAAGATTTCTAGATTTTAATGTTTACATATCTCAATAAAAATGTTAAGAAAATACTCTCAAGAGCTTGTATCAATGCATTATTACAATTCTTGTAGAGTGTAAGATTCATAAACCTAGAATCTTGTCAATCTTATTCAGAAATGAATGAATCAATGTGAAAATAATTTGAATATTTTGAAGGCAGAATCAAGAGAAAAGCAGCCCAGGACATAAAGTTGAGAGAGTTTGACAAGATATGATCCTTGAACTGTTGTCTGAAAATTTCATATTGTAACAGAATTCATTTCAAAAATTCCTAGGCCCTATCCCAAGAAGTTTTGACTTCATGTATTTGAGAGTTTGGACCCAGAATATGAAGTTTTAACAAATGCCCAAATGACTCTGATGTAGATAATCTCAGGTCTGCTCATTGAGAACATTTTTTAAAAATATATAAGAACAGTCTAAAGAAATTATGGAGGAAAAACTGCACTCAATAAGGACAGCCAAGCTTTGACATAGAGTTGAGCACTCCTTTCCCTGCAGATTTTCAGTGATGACCTTTAAGGTGAATCTCACAGGTAAGTACTGGTTATGGAGAGATTTGGTGGCTACAGTTAATATTAGCAGAAGGGCAAGCACAAATATCTGGGGCTATCTCAGAAAATGTGGGCTATAGAAAGTGTTTATTTTTATTTTTTAATTTTTTATTGGATTTTAGGTTTTGGGGTACATGAGCAGAGCATGCAAGACAGTTGCGTAGGAACACACATGGCAGTGTGCTTTTCTTTCCTTCTCCCCTTCACCCACATTTGGCATTTCTCCCCAGGCTATCCCTCCCCACCTCCCCCTCCCACTGGCCCTCCCCTTTTCCCCCCAATAGACCCCAGTGTTTAGTACTCCCTTTTCTGTGTCCATGTGTTCTCATTTTTCATCACCCGCCTATGAGTGAGAATATGCGGTGTTTCATTTTCTGTTCTTGTGTCAGAAAGTGTTTATTAAGAATAAGAAATAAATTGATTGGATTGGAACAGGTGTTATGTAAAGGATATCTGGCTGATTCCACCAAATCATTGCATTACTAAATCATGCTTTCTTACTATTTCAATTCTATTTAAACTTTTTTTCAGCTCTCATTTTTTGATTTATGTTAGGCTTCTTTGTTTACATGAGTAGCTTGGCCTCTCAGTTATGAAAGTCTTGATGGCAGAGGCTACATCTTATTATGTTTAGTATTGTATTGTCCTAGTATGCAGTATGCATGTAATAGTCCTCAACTAGTTTTCATTTAATGAGTAAATATCTGAATTTCATAGAGGCCACAATTCAGAGAAAAGTTAGGTATTAAACATAAGTTTCAGGGAATAGTATATACATACCAGGAAACATGTGTGCATAGAAATGGTGAGACAAGATCTGGGAAAGCTGAAAAATTTTCATGGCTTAACAAGGTATATGTAGATACCTCAATAATCGTCATATTAACAAAGGTCATCTCTGTACATGTTGACTATATCTCTTAGAAATATGCAGAATTATGGTAGAGGCCACATTTTGATTTGTTTTAGTTAGTGTGGTATTCCGAATAATAAACAACTCAGGACAAAATGCTTATTTCCTATGAGTAATTAATTAGGCATTGCACAACTGTATGTTGTCAGTGTCAAGTGTTTTTTGTCATTAGATTTCAAAATAGCTTTTCATCTTGTTTCTGCTTGGGAATAAGTAAATTCAGTAACCACGAATATTTCAAAGTGCTTCTAATTAAAACTTCATGTGCTTGGCACAAAAACTTTTTTCAAAGATTGAGCCAATTGTTTGCTGATTCTGCTGTCAGTCTGCACCCATGCATGGCAACAGCTGGCTCATAAACTCTGTATGGCATTGCTCCTCAGCTACTGTGTAAGTAATTAAATCTTTTCTTGTATATCATCATTTATATTCAATGCAATGAGTCAAATGCCCATGTGGTGTTTTCTATTATGGTTTCCACTGGGGACAAAATAAGCTCACCTGAAGATAGGGATAGGCATTTTTAGCAAGTTGGACCATAGGGAAATATATGACCTATTAGTGCTAAAAAGCAACATGATGATCTTATTCACTTCCTGGTGAATCTAAGGGAGGCTGAGCTGTGCAGAGTCCTTAGAGATGTGGTGAGTGTTCATGTACAAACATAGGGTAGGATGGTGTGGACCAATAATAGTGATATGTCCAGCAGCTAACAAACAAATGCTAGAGGTTGTTTACTGTATCTCAGTGGAGTTAAAGTCAAGGTAAATAATCCCAAACTGTCTCCAATATAAGGGTCTTTCTTCATGAGCAAATTTAACACTAGATTTTAAACAGGGCAGAGAGGAGAATAATAAAATGAATTAAAAAGTAGTCTAAAAAAGCGTCAGTCAGGTAAAATGCAAGCACCTATGATAGCTCTTCATGTCCTTGTAAAAGGAAATCCTTGTATAATTAAAAGGAGAAATTAGTAACAGACAGATCAACTATTTTCAACTATGCAATGTGAAGAAAGACTAGATTCATAGGTAAATATCAAAGGGGCCTGTTAGAAGCTTGCATCTTTACTTACAGAACTTCCCTCTTGTATAATTAAAAGGAGAAATTTGGAACAGATAGATCACTTATTTTCAGCCATGCAATATGAAGAAAGACTAGATTCAGACATGACTATCAAAGTGCCCTGTTAGAAGCTTGCATCTCTACTTACAGAACTCCCCTCAGTTGTCATGTCTTTTCATTCAAAATGTTAACCACAGACAGTGGAAAATCTACTGAGATTTATTTATTTCATAATCAAAGTGTTTAAGAAACAGAGGCCTGAGCTACTATAATTTCATTCAGCAGATGGAGACACAAATACTTGGGATTAAATGGGAACAATGGGACCCTCTCCTGCTTCCCTTTTCCTCATAGATCTGCAACTTTGGCTGGGTTTATTACTTTTTCTAAGCCTGCCTTTAAGATCTCTTTTATTGTACTATTATCATTGAGCCACCAATTTAAAAGTATTTATTTCCTATCTTGGTGCTCTGTCGATTATAAAATTTCACATCTGGAGAGCAGCTTTCATTAAGTAATTTCTAATAACAGTGAACCCAGGTCAATTCATGTTTTTTTTTTAGATGGAGTCTTGCTCTGTTACCCAGGCTGGAGTGCAATGGCACAATCTCAGCTCACTGCAACCTCCACCCCCCGAGTTCAAGTGATTCTCCTGCCTCAGCCTCTTGAGTAGCTGGGATTACAGGCACCTGCTACTGTGCCCAGCTAATTTTTTTTTTCCATTTTTTAGTAGAGACACGGTTTTGCCATGTTGGTCAGGCTGTTCTCAAACTCCTGACTTCAGTTACTACACCCACCTCGGCCTCCCAAAGTACTGGGATTACAGGCATAAGCCACCACACCTGCCTGGTCCATTCAATTTACAGTGTACTATGCAGTTCCTTTATTGATCCTTCACTAATTTTTAATTATTTTCTTTCCAGAGTGAAGGCTAAGGGTAAGGTGCAATAGTCTTCAATTGTCACTAATTCTCATTATAATAAGATCTAGGTATATTTTGATTCAATAATCAATCAAATTTCATATTTATGCTAAATAGTCTTCTGCATTTGTAAAACTGAAGTGTCAAGCCTTGACTTTTTCATCCCTACTCAGCCACAGGTACTATTTCATCAAATTGTAGGCTTTGTGCCACCAGGTGATGGACCAAAATTAGAATATTTGTCCAAACTAGCAGAATATTAGGAATCCTATTTACATCATAGGCTGGAGTCTGAAACTGGTCTTGCCGTTCTGAGCACCAAAATATTTACCTCATTACCAACACTGGGCATCTGCTGCAATTCCTTTATAGCTGTTTAGTCTCCCTTTGGAGCTGTGCTCCTAAACCCTTTTCATTTAGATTCAGCCCTATTTCTCCATCTTCTCCATTTAGTCCTTGCCAGCTTCTCATCTAGTATCTTGACCCTGTCTTCTCTTCACAAGTGATGGCTTGGATTCTGTATTAGTCTTTTCATGCTGCTGATAAAGATATACCTGAGACTGGACAATTTACAAAAGAAAGCTGTTTATTGGACTTACAGTTCCACATGGCTGGGGAGGTCTCATAATCATGGTGAAAGGCATGTCTCGTGTGGTGGCAGACAAGAGAAGAGCTTGTTCAGGGAAACTCCCATTTTTAAAACTATCAGAACTCGTGAGACCCATTTACTGTTATGAGAACAGCATGGAAAAGACCTGCCCCATGATTCAGTTACCTACCACTGGGCCCCTCCCACAATACATGGAAATTCAAGATGAGATTTAGGTGGGGACACAGCCAGACCATATTAGGTTCTAGCCAAACAAGACATTCCACTCTGAATTAAGACATTACCTCCTATTTAAATGCAGAGTATCTTACCTGTTGGAGAATATTATTCTTGTACCCTACTGTACAAACATTTTTCAGGGTTTTATAGAGGGATATAACCAATGGGATGGATGGATGGATGGATGGATGGATGGATGGATAGAGAGAGAGAGAGAGAGAGAGAGAGACAGACAGACAGAGAGAGACAGAGACAGATAGATAGTTAGATAGAAAAGGGATTGGCTCACATAATCACAAAGACAAAGTCCCAGGATTGGCTGTCTCCAAGCTAGAGAATGACAAAAGATGGTAGGATGGCTTCCAGAGCAGCTGGTAGTGTGGCCCAATCCATATGTGAAATCTCCAAACCACAGAAGCTGACAGGACAGCCTCTACTGTGAGGCAGAAGGTGTAAAAGCCCCAGGGAGGCCTCTGGGGAAAGTCCCAGAGTCCAAAGGCCAAAGAACCTGGAACTTGATGTCTATAGTCAGGAGAAGAAAAAGGTTTTCTGCTCCTGTAGGGAATGAGAGTATGGGGAAAAGAATAAATCAATAAGCTGAATGTCCTTCTTCTGTCTGCATGATTCTAGGAGTGTTCCCAGAATATTGGATGGTGCCCACTCACATTGAGGGAGGATCTTCCTCTCAGTCCACTGATTCACATTTCAATCTCCTCTGGAACATCTTCACAGACACATCCAGAAACAATGCCTCACTAGCCATCTAGTCATCTCTCAATCTAGTCAAGTTGACACTTCATATTAACATTAAAAGCTTTTTCAATATCATTATTGGTTCACATTACCCCTGAGTTTATCATGTTTAGGGAATACTGCATCCCTCAGAGACTAGCAATAAAGTTGGATTAAGCCTCCAAACTCTATCCTGGATCATCTATTGCAGCTTCTCCTTTTATTGTAGCATGTCAGGAATTTGGAATATAACACGGGAACTGTATTGAACTTCTAGATAAGTTCAATGATTTCAGAGAAAAGTATAATTAGAAAAAATCATTCATTATTCTGTGTACACCAAGAAGACAAAGATGACATACTCATCAAGGTGAATATCAGGGTCAAGTTTAAGGAAGCTGAAGGACTGTCATTTCCTAACTTTCCCTGTCTCTGCCCCAGCCTCACTCAGTTGCTTACATTACACTTCCAAACTGTAGGTTTATCCCCACTCACTTTATAGTAAGTGAGTTTATAGTAATTTTAACTGGCGGACTATCAGGAATCAATTAGATGGAATCTAGAGTTGATAATGCTGTCTTCAGTTTGACACCCCATGTGCCTGGAAGTGTGTCTTGAAAACAAGTGTTCACTGCTTCATAGTCATTCCCTGTTCTCCTTCATTTATGTTCAACCAATATTACAGCATTCCATCTTTGTTTTCTTAATTTGTACTATGAATTCCTAGAAATCTGTTCAAAATTCTAGTGTACTTCCTCATTAATAGATGTTCTGTTAATCTTATGATCTCATGCTACCCAACTCCCCTAAAGAGTTAAAGCTAGTTTCCTTTATGCCTAGTTCTTAGCCACATGCCCATCCCAATACCCACAATGCATGCTGATGCCACTGATCTGACTCTCAGCAACATTATATCTCAAAAATGCCTACTGCCATGTCCAATCCATCATATCAGTCCTTATTGACTAAAAACACACCGATTACTCTAGGCTGAGTTAAACATCCCCATTGAGTATCATGATCTGGATGCTGTAACTGTGTCAGTGGATAGTCCTGAAGCCAAATTCATCCCAGTTCTGGTTCTTGGTTAATCCAGCTCCATTCAAGTCTAGCTTTCTTTCTTTCCCCTCTGGTCTGTCGTTATCCATACCTAGGATGTTTTATACCTAATCTCTTCTCACCAAGATAGGATAGTCTCTGGTTAGAGCTGACATTATCCATACCATGGGAATCCTTATTCCATACATTTTGCTAGAAAATATATTTAATATATTTTGATTGCGCTTAAACAGTATTTTAGTCCCTTGTTTTTCTCTCTTTTTTTAAGGCTTTTGGGCTGGGTGTGGTGGCTCACGCCTGTAATCCCAGCACTTTGGGAGGCCGAGGCGGGTGGATCACGAGGTCAAGAGATCGAGACCATACTGGTCAGCATGGTGAAACCCCATCTCTACTAAAAATACAAAAAATTAGCTGGGCATGGTGGTGCGTGCCTGTAATCCCAGCTACTCAGGAGGCTGAGGCAGGAGAATTGCCTGAACCCAGGAGGTGGAGGTTGCGGTGAGCCGAGATCGCGCCATTGCACTCCAGCCTGGGTAACAAGAGCGAAACTCCGTCTCAAAAAAAAAAAAAGGCGCTTTTTTCCCCCTTTCACTATAGGCTCTACCACTCTGCATTGTCTTACAACTGGTCTGCCTTGACCCTTTAGCACAACTGCCTGGATGCTAAGGCATGAAGGCTTGTGACAAAACCTAATTTTGAGTAATGTTAAAGAAGAGAAAAAACTTGGCCAGGCATGGTGGCTCACACCTGTAATCTCAGCACTTTGGGAGGCCAAGGCGGGTAGATTGCCTGAGCTCAGGAGTTTGAAACCAGCCTGGACAACATGGTGAAACTCCATCTCTACTAAAAATATAACAATTAGCTGGGCATCATGCTAGGTGCCTGTAATCCCAGATACTCGGGAGGCTGGGGCAAGAGAAATGCTTGAACGCAGGAGCTGGAGGTTGCAGTGAGCTGAGATCACACCTTTGCACTTCACCTTGGGCAACAAGAGGAAAAGTCCATCTCAAAAAAAGAATAAATAAATAAGAGAAAAAACCTAAACTAAGGCTGAAAGAAGAGAAAATACCGAAACTAAGCCTCCAAAGAAAGAGCAATTACAAAGGAAAATCATTAAACTTTATTCTTTATAAATTTTTCTAGTACCTATGATTGCAAATTGCCCTCATATAATACGACATATGAACATTAATCAACATTATATGGAATTAAAAAATCATGCATTTGAAGTATAGGAATCTGTAGCAGGGGTCAGACCTCCAGGACAAAGTGAAAAAAAAATTATATTGGACAATTTTAAGAGAGTAAAATGATTAAGGTGGATGATTCTGCTTATAATATGTAACTAAAAATACAAACTCAATTCAATCAAATTTTATTTCTGTGAACAACAACTGAGAGTTAAAGAAGTGATTTGAGGACAGCGGTGGTCATATGTAGTATTGCTTTTATTTTATGGGAAATGTAATCTCAGTGTTTCAACTATGGTGAAAATATTGGTGCACCTATAAAAATTATATATGAGACACACCAGACCAAATATATTAGTTCATCCCCAAACATGTTATTTCTTGTACTCATTCTGAATTCTTCTGATTTTTCTTCCTATCCAATAAATTGCCTCCTATTATGCCAATCTCACCTCTCTCTGTCTCTCTCAAATCCTGAATTCATTTGTTTCTCTCCTTCTGTACAGACAATAATCCCTAACTCTTGTGTTGTCTTTATTCTGGATTCCCTTCTTTTACCATATTGCAGCCAGGATGATATTTTAAAAATTGAAATAAGCCTTGACAATCCCTGTATAAAACTCCTAAAATACTTTTTATCTCTTCATCAAATATATGTAATGTGTGTGTGTGTGTGTGTGTGTATATATATATATATAAACACATATATGTATGTTACATAATGTATATATAAACATACATGTGTTTATATATATAATCTTAACTCCTTTTATATATACAATCTTAACTCCTATATGTAAGATTTTATATTTATATTTGTATGTGTATGTGTGTGTGTCTATATATATATATATATGTATATGTAATCTTAACTCCTTTTTTTGACATTATTATAGATTCCATTACTGGACCCAATTACTCTTCCAGCCTGGTTGTAGGCTTCTTTATTCTGCTTTTCATGCACCGTAGTACCTTATTCTATACAACCCATGTTCCATTCTTCAGAAGTTTTCACATTTTCTATGAGGCCTAGAAACAGTCTATTCTCTTTCGCTGTAATGTACTTCCTGCTCTTATGTACTTAGTATACTCCTAGTTATACCATCTCCTCCTTAATAAATCTTTCCATTTCTCCTTTCATAAGATGTAGTAAGTCTCTTGTTTTTGCCTTTATTGCTACTTTTTCATTTATGTAGTGCCTAATACAGAATAGGCATGATGGTAAAAGCTGGTGATCCCAACATGAGCTAAGTAGACTTCTTGAAAAGAGTTCATGATCCAGTGATTAAAAAAAATAGATGGTATAACCATGAATGAATATAATGAAATAATGTCTCACTGAAAGAATATGCAGAATCTATGGAAATATCAAAGAGAAACAGCAATGTCAGCCTAGCAAGAACAAAAAAGTCTCTTTAAAGTGAGAATCTCTGTGACTGCATGAATCAGTTTGTATTATGTTTATATGTGTAGGGAGGGCACACATCTGCATGCACACAGAATTCATGTGCTTATCTAAGAGTAAAGGACACCATAATCTATCAACATTGTACTGAAACTGACATATAGCAATAGACATTGGGTTCTCCATGATGATGCTGAGGCAAAATGGGAACATTCTAGAAAAGATGATTCTACTGATAGACTATATGGGCTTAACTCTTTATTAATCATTTAGTAGCTATATAACCTTTAGCCAAACTTATAACCTTAGTGAGCTTAGTTTTCAACTTCTGTTAAAAAAAAAAAAAAACAAAAATGCTATTACATTTCTCATTGGGTTCTTGTTATATGCAAACCTCTTAGCACAATGCCAGACATACTAAGTACTCAATAAATCTTAGGTATTCTTGTTGTTTTTGTTGATGATGATACAGTTATTATCAGTAGAGGCAGCAACTCAGAGTTTTATATCACAGTGTTCAAAATTAGAATTAGGTTTTACCTAGCATGCAGTCAGTTCAGCCAGAATATGGAAAGTATTTGTCTTGATAGGTTTTAGTTCATTGGACATTTAATCTGGAAAGAGTATCACAGTAACAGAATGAAGCAAAATCACATAGATTAATTGATCAAGCCTTTTAGATTCAGTAAAGCAGTGCTATCCAAAATCGTTTGAAGTCCTTAGCATAATTACAAGTCTGATTATTATTTAATATGTATAGTGTCAGCCCTACATCAACATGCTTAACCTTCTTGCTTCAAACGTAACCAAAAATATACAGACAGAAAATGAAGAATGAAAAGATGATGAGAGGAAATGGAAAGAAAAAAAAGAGTTGAGGAGTCAGAGAAATGAGGTGAGAGAAAGGGAGGGATGGAAGAAGCTCAAAAGAAAGAAGAGAAAGAAAACTCCAAGAGGATAAAAGTATTCAATATGACAAATGTGGTATAAACCAGTTTCCTTGAAAGCCATATATGGTAGACAGGGATTATATTTAAACTAGTTAACAACCCTAAGGTGCAGGAACTGACTGGTCAGAATGGATATTCTGCATACTCCCCAGTATGACTCTACCAGCCAACCGAGAGTTTGATCTTAGGCTACAGTAACTCGGATACCTGTCTCACTGTGTAAACAGCCACAGTCAGAGCAATACTTACTTCCTTAGAGAGTTAATTTTACTGTTTTTTAATTGGTGGAGGAATCAATTACATGGCATTCGATAGACTTAAAAGCCAAATTTATATTTATATCTAGCATAATACTTGGGACTTCAAAAAGATACTAAGTTCACTTGGCCACTTAAGGCTGTATGCCCCGGTTTTTATGGAGAATGTGTTCTTTCTTCATGATTTGGGGAGAGGTTTAAGAAATATTTTAAGATGTCTGGGGAAGGAATTTATTAACCCCATAATGCTCGGATCTAACAAGAAAAATAGAAGGTTTTCCTTCCTTTGTGCCTGTCTGATCCGTTGTATCCCATATCTCACTGGAAAACTTACAGAAACCTTAATTCTTGGATGGGGGAGGTCTTGGCATGCTAGAAAACAGAGTCATCATGTGAGGAAAATGTGCTAGGATAAAGGAGCACATAGAAGAATTCGTCATAGATTGGATTCTGTATAAAGCAAATACTGACACAGAGATCAGCGTGCAAGATGTTTGGTAAGGAATGTCTTTGGGATTAACACCAGTGGAAGGAAAGGGGAAGGAGCTGAATTATGTAGACAGAAAAGTTGGTCTGTGATAGAGTCTCAACAAAGGCTTCAGCCAATGCCATGAGGAGTTATGAAGCTGGGATGATCCTTTAGAATTTTCTGAGCTTGGGCAAGGAGGTCTGGGCTTTTGTACTGCTGCAGTAATTATTCACGGGATATGGGGCTGCCCCAGGAAGAAGGGGGTTTGATTTTAAGAAAGGTGGATCTCTTCAGTTGAGGCAATTCCAGTTGAGGACTGACAATTGAGTGTTGCCTTCCCACCTACACTCTCATTAGTTGGAGGAATAAATCTTTCAGTTCTAAAAGAAGGATCTGAGGAAAGCATCACAATACTCACTGTAGGACAGTTTTATGCACACTGGGCCATTACCCAGCTGGGATTTTTCAGCAACCCATTTTCCAGAGGTTAAGTTAAGTGTGACTTGTAGGCAGATTTATTGATTCTGGAGCTCTCAGATCTCTGCAGCCTCAATGTGCAAAAGTTATGGTCAAGAGATTAAACCTCATGTTCCTTTCTGTAAAATTTCATATTCTCCTTCATCCAGGAAATAAGTATTCAGTTTCTAAAATGTGTTAAGCATTTCTCTGGCTATTTCTAGACACTTGGGATGCTGCAGTGAGTAAGGAAATCATGGTTCTTCCCCTTCAGGAGTCTACAGATTTTAAGGGAATACAATTTGTTCTTGAAATAGCTAATCCTAATAATTTGGTAAATGTCAGCTATTCTTGTGAGCCAAGCAGAAATAAAAACAGAGAGGTCGAAATGGGTTATTCTATGTGAATTTTCAAGGATAGGAAAAGCTTCAATTTAATATGTCATCGAACTGAACAAAAAGACTTAATGGGTAACAGGTAGATAGGGTCAGTTGATTTGTTTTTCCTTCATACATTTATGAGATATATGACTTTGGAAAAATTACTTGATCTTTTTGTCCCTCAGTTTCTCTAATATGTGTGGTGCACAGTAGGCATTTCTGCAATGTTAATCTGCATTTTTGTCAAAACCCAAATTAGATACTTGAAAGAAAATTATGTGAATTTTTGCTTTCTTCTTCTTCTTTTTTGTTTTTTGAGATGGAGTTTCGCTCTTGTTACCCAGGCTGGAGTGCAATGGCACGATCTCGGCTCACCACAACCTCCACCTCCTGGGTTCAGGCAGTTCTCCTGCCTCAGCCTCCCGAGTAGCTGGGATTACAGGCATGCGCCACCATGCCCAGCTAATTATTGTATTTTTAGTAGAGACGGGGTTTCACCATGTTGTCCAGGATGGTTTCGATCTCTTGACTTTGTGATCCACCCTCCTCGGCCTCCCAAAGTGCTGGGATTACAGGCTTGAGTCACTGCGCCTGGCCTACTTTCTTTTCTTCTTTTTTTTTTTTTTTTTTTTTTTTTTTTTTTTTTTTTTTTTTTTTTTACAAATAACGTTTATTTCTCTTTAAGCTGCCAATGCTACAGCCTCATAATTATTTTATTTTTGTCTCAGACTTGGATAGCTTTTACAAAGACCCTAAAGATTTGACTCAAATTATTATCTATATTAGCAGACATCTAGGATGAGAAGGTAAAATCTAGTATTAGCCTATATTCCCACCCTGGGTGGGAATGCCCCATCACCTCAGTAACAAAACTAAATTGAAGCTTGGGAACCTGAGGCATAAAATTTAAACTTGAATAATTAAAATTCAATCACGTTCCTGTCAGATATATTAAGAAATGCTGTATATAACTTAAAGAAATCATCCTCAAGCTATATGCATACACAGCGCTATTAGATCAATATTTTTGGCTGAATTAACCAGTCAATTTTTGTTTTTCTATATCCATTGGTGGTTCTGAGTCAGTAGGTTGGGTATACCAGTCAAAACATAGTCAAATAACAAACAAGCACTGGCTATTTTGGAGACACAGCCTCAAAGGTATTTAATGCAACTCAAAGGAAAATAAGAAGTGATAACAACTGTCATTTTTTTTGAGTTCTTCTGATGTGCCAGGCTCTTGACATGCATCTTTACTTAGCACTCAGATCAATCCAGTAAGGAAGGTCTTTGTTAGTATTGAATGCTAGTAGACAAGAAAAGTGAGACTTAGAGATGTTAAATAACTCTCCTGAGGTCCCAACAACTACTGAATGATAAACTTGGGATTGGAACCTAGGACTGCTCAACTTGAACTCATGTGTTTCTTCTATGCCAAGTTTGTAGTTTCACTTGAAGCTAGTTCTGCATCACCCATTGCACCCCTTCATAGCATATAATTTGTTTTGGCTTTTAATACACACACTTGCAGCTTTGGGTGTGTTTTATCTCTCAATACGTTTGTCAGTTGATGGATGCATAGATGGGGTGAATTAGACAACAACCTCCTTCACTAACATTTAGTTGTTACCATGTGTTAGTCTTATTTCTAACCTGAATACATAAATTATTTCATTCTCACCACAACATTCCACAGAAAGCACTTCTAGTCTTCTGTTTTACAAATAAAAAACCTGAGGCACAAGGAAGATAAAGAGTACTTGTTTTAAGGTAGGGATCAGCAAGCCTGCCTGTGGCCTGCTTTTGTACCTCCTGGAAGCTGAGAAAAGTTTTGAAATGGTTAAAGAAGAAATATAACAAAACAAAAACAAAGAATATATGACAAAAAAGAACTATGTACTCCACAAAGACTGAAATATTTACTATTTGTTGCTTGGGAGATGTCTTCCATTTCCTGGTATAGAGTCTAAACCATCCAGATAGTAATAAGATAGAAGTATATTTCCTTTGTATTCAACCAGGGCTCCTATTATAGTGTTTACTGTATAGTTTAATAATAATACTAACAACAACAATGATTATACTAGTAGCAATTATCTATTGAGTATTTACTTTGTGTTAGACATGTAAGGATGGACTTCACATAAAATATATTTGCTAATCAGAATACCCTAAGAGGTGTTTTTCATTCATTACTTGTCTTGTCTAGCTTTAATTTTTTCTTTCATTCTTGCCAAAAGTACCCCTAATTGTTCAGATATCTACCACCCACCAACAACATGATAGAATATGGACAACCCCATTGTTTGCTTAGGAGTTAATCTTGATGGAATAAGGTTCAGGGTAGTCTCAGTTTCCTTTCCAATCAATAATTATCACCAGTGGAAACATGACCCAATTTTGGCCAGCAAGACAGAAGGAGGATCTGCTGAGTAGGAAGTCTTCTGGTATAGGTTCACTTACTATTAAAAGGAGACACTGTTAAGAGATGGTTTCTCTTCTCCTTTTGGATGTTGGCTTCTCTGGATAGAACACATTGATATGTGGCAGATAAATTGTTCTGAGTCTGAGGGATGCAAAGCCAACATAGAGAAGAGGACAGAGAATTTCAAAGAAATAGAGCTAATCATTGGCATATCTTACTTGGAGGCTGCCCTACTTCAGGAGATTTCTTATGGTTGAGCTAGTTTGAAAGTCAAGGTTTTCTCCAAACTCATCAAATTGTACACATTAAGTATGTGTGGGTGTGTATTGTTTGTTTGTTTGTTTGTTTGTTTTTGTATATAAGTTATACCTCAATAAAACTTTTTCTTTTTTGAGATAAAGTCTGTTCTATCACCCAGGCTGCAGTGCAGTGGCACAATCTCAGCTCACTGCAACATCTGCCTCCTGGGTTCAAGTGATTCTCCAGCCTCAGCCACCTGAGTAGCTGGTATTACAGGTGCATGCCACCACACCCAGCTAATTTTTATATTTTTAGTAGAGATGGGGTGTTACCATGTTGGTTAGGCTTGTCTTGAACTCCTGACCTTGTGATCCACCCGCCTCAGCCTCCCAAAGTTCTGGGATTATAGACATGAGCTACTGTGCCCGGTAATAAAGCTTTCTTTAAAAAAAAAAAAAAGTCAGGGTTTTCTGACAATTGATCTCTGTAGTTAATATTATCCCCACTTTAGAGTTGGGTAAATTGAGCACAGCTTAATCCGGGAGAGCTGTATGTGAATCCAGAAGTTGTCTACCCTAACACCTGTAATTTTGTTTTCCAATTATATATGCTGGCTTGATAATAATGTAAGAAAGGATAATTTTGAAATACAAAATGATAAATTCTATACAGTTGAGTGACAGGAAAATTTATGATGTTTGTACCTATGCAGTTGCTGTTTAGATATTATAATACATTTCTCTGCTAGGCAAGTATGAGATTACAAAACACTCATGGTGTATCATATACAAACACATCATTGAAGAGGATACCAGATTGTGTGTATTCCATGAATACATCATATGAATAATTCAAAAAGATTTGAAGATCAATCTGTCCTCAGACTGTGACAGAACTCTCATTACTGAGCAGTGGCTCCCAGGACTGGGTTGGCTCAATATACTTAACCCCATCCTTTTGCAACTCAGGGCTGATTGATTCATAGTCTCAAGATGAATGTCATGTGATTCGATTTCACCATTATGCCGCCCTATATAGAAAGAAACTGACATTGCAAAGATTCTCAAATTGTGTGTCTTTTGGAGGTATTCTCTGACATAATGCTGAAATCATAATCGAGAATTCCATTTTTAAATATTCTGTCTTATAAACCTAAAAATATCAATCATACTCAAGATTTAGGATGGCCAACAAAAAATACAAAATACACATAAATTTAAGTATATGTAACTTAAATTGTCTAAGTTCCTATATTGTATCTATTTGATTTAAAAATTATAACAATGTTCTTGTTGCAATTTGTATCATATATTATTTTCATACACACAAATGCATATGCATATATAAGTATATAAACACTTGCTTTTTTCCTAAACTGTTCATATTTGGAAACCTAAACATCAAATATATGACATCTAAAAAAGCATTCCAATATTTATTCATTATTCCAATCTAGATATTTAAAAAATAGAGATTTGCTGAATTTTAAAACTTTTCTAATAATGAGTTTTTCAGACTGTTGTGCTTTGCTAATTTCCATTTGAAAGAATTTATAATGTCTTTAAAATTTAATTTGCATTGCATTACGGTTTTAAATATTTTAACATGGGGAAAGATTCCTCTATAATTTCTTTCAAGACAATAAATTAATGAACATAATTTTCCACCACAAATATCCTAATTTTCTCTTTTTTTACATGCCTCATTTAATTTTTTGTGTTTGAAAAGATTAATTCCTAGGTGGTGACGATATGAACTGCCAACCAAAGACATGCTACTTGGCTTCCAGAAGTATAAAAAACAGTTTTGGCACACTGTAATGCAGAAGAAAAGAGAGGAAGGCTGGGAGCAGTGGCTCATGCCTATAATCCCAGCACTTTGGGAGGCTGAGGCAGGTGGATCACTTGAGGTCAGGACTTTAAGACCAGCCTGGCCAACATGGTGAAACTCCGTCTCTACTAAAAATACAAAAATTAGCTAGGTGTAGTGGCAGTAACTGTAATCCCAGCTACTTGGGAAGCTGAGACAGGATAATTGCTTCAACCCAGGAGGCAGAGGTTGCAGTAAGCCAAGATTGTTGCACCACTGCACTCCAGCCTGGGTGACAGAGCAAGACTGTCTCAAAAAAAAAGAAAAAGAAAAAAAAGACAAGACAGGAGTGGGAGAAATCTGTAAATATCTACCACAATTTTATTATCTCTTGTAAACCATCCCTTCTTTTTGCCTCACTAGCAGTCAGTACATTCAGAGATCAAGAGAGCTTGGAAATACACGGTGCTCTACAAAAGGCAATATTCAAAATGAGCCCAGAATCTTACTTAGTCATCTTTTTTCAATATCTATTTTTCCAGTTTCATAGTAATACCAAACCAATGGTGTTTGACATGCTTCTTCAAATAGATGCAGATTGTTTAATGGAAAGTTACATATTGAAAGAACCTAAAAGGGTATAAATGGCAAGACTTTGGTTTTAGAAACTGTCTTCCCATGGCATACTTAAAGAATGAAGCACAGAGTTACTTCTAGGAGTAGAATCAAAGGTACAGATAAATTCAACAATTTTTTTCCCATAAAACTACCAGGAACATTTTTCTTTAATTTATAGGACTTTACTGGGAGCTGTAAGGTCCAGATGATAAATGTATTAACTAGAGAGCATTCTAGGACAATAAGTCCAATTCTGACTTCTTATTAATATCTACAGGTGTCTATAAGCATAGTAAACTAACTTTAACAGAGAACACATTAAATTCTCCCTTGGGTACTTCTTCTATGAGGTCCCGTAGCACCTTGTTCTTCCCATTAAGAATGGTTTTCTACCTGCAGTCTATGTACTATTCCATTATCTTGTTCAGTCCCCTGCTGCAGCATTTCTGGCATGGAGAAGACATCCAATGAATTCACAATGGAATGAATAGGTCTCCAGTAATCCTATAGTCTGTCATAAACTTTTTCAAAGGCAAATTAATAAGTAGGCCAGAGACTTTTGAAATTGAATAAATATAAAAATGTTAATACACCAAGGAGAAAATGTTGGAAATCACTTCAAGAAGCCAACACCCTCAGAGTTAGGAATTTATTTTCTTCTCTTTAATTTCTTAGCATTTACTCATTCGTTCCTTCAAGTAACTTATAGCCCAGCAGGGATGACAGATATTGAAGAAGCATTTTCAATACAATGTGATGAATATAATAACAGGGGATTTTGGGTTGACTGTAGAAGTATGACACAGGGGGACTTTACCTAGACCAGGAGGTCAGGATACCTTCTAAATTGGTTTGGGCTACTATAAGAAATTAACCTACATTGGGTAATTTACAAACAACAGAAAACTGATTTCTCACAGTCCTGGAAGTTGGGAAGTCCAAGATCTAGGTACCAGCAAATTCAGGCCATTTTGCATGTATGCATGCAAATGCATGTGTTTCTCATTTTACTCATTTTCACCGAGTGCATGATGTATATTTCACATTTTTCAGATTCATTCTTCTGAGAATAGATTTTCACATGCTGGAAACTTTCAGCATCATATTTAAGCTCCTTTCAATGCAAAATTGAGATCCAGTGTTATAGAAAAGAACTAAAATCTTTTGAATTGCTCCAGAAACTCATTGAAGTTGACATATCAGATTATTCTTAAGGCAGAAAAGACCTAGAACTTTTAAATTTATCACCACACCTTGAAGAGAAGTTTAGAAAGAGCCACTATTTTAGAGTACCGTTCTTTATGGACTAAAAGAGGCTTATGAATATTGATCAAAGACACCTTATCTTATAGAAAACTGAAGTCAATAATCCAGAACACATTGTCTAAATGGCTGAACAAGCCAGGGAATATAGAAACTGATGTCAAAAGACATGGGTAAATGAATTGGAAAATGTAGCACGTTTAATAACTTAATAAATTTATGGTACTGTTATTACTACTATTACTATGGTTTCTTAAATAAACCAAACTATTTTCCACCTCAGGGCCAATATTTTAATCTGGCTAACTCCTAGTTTTATTTATATGTCAGCTTAAATATTTCTTACTCTATACAAACCTCTCTGACTTCCAGTTAAGTTAGCCAATGCTCCTTATACATTTTATTTTCCCGAGTAATTATCATAATTTTAATTTATTTTTGTTAATATGATTATACTTTTTTACTAAATTGTAAAGTTCAGTAGTGTAGAAATTATGAATGCCTGGTTTACTGTTATATGCTCAACATCTAGCACAATGCTTATCAAATAGTAAGCATTCAATAAATCTGTAAAGAATGAATAGTATGAAAATATAAAGGAAGCAATGATTTCATGAACAAGCAAAAAGGTGGTTTTCTAGCAAATTTCTGGGATTAGCAGTCTATGACCTGCTCATCTCCTTTATGTCCTTGCTACCTAAGAGATCCTGCTATATTTAATGACCCATTCTTTTGAAGGAGAAGAGAATTTTCTGAAAATAGATAATAGTAAGCTATACATGAGTGGTAATGTACAACTCTGTAAATATACTTAAAACCACTGAATTGTGCACTTTGATGAATTTTATGCTGTGTGAACTATATTTCATCATTATTTTTTAAACCCATGAAGGGGACTGACCATTGGGAGTGTCCATTCACTTCAGTAGTGTACGTGTTGTCTGATTTTACACACTTCCATGGTCAACTAGAAGACAGTTATGTGGTTTCAACAATAACACTAAAAGGTAACATGGAGTTGATTTTATGAAAAATGGAAGAATTTGCTTTTAGTGGTATGATACTATGACTAGGGTTTACACCACTCAGCATAGGCCTTGCAAAACCTCTGCCATTGTGCGATACTTCTCAGAACCCCAAGGCAACAATCTGTAAGCTTCCATGATATGAAGGGCATATGAAGGAAAGAATATCATAAATGATTCAAAGGTCAATTTGCTGCCTGCTTCACTTGCACTCTCTTCCCTCTTATACCAGACACCAATCCTACATAGCAGAAAAATTCACTGGTGGATTGAAGTTTCTGGTCCAGATCCTTATTTCCTGACTTTTTCTTCTGCCTAACCTTTCTCACGGCCATTAAACCTGATTGCTGAAAGGTTTTCAAGGTAAAAACCTTTCTGACAAGGTGAAACCCCGACTCTACTAAATATACAAAAATTAGCTGGGCATGGTACTGCGTGCCTGTAATCCCAGCTACTCGGGAGGCTGAGGCAGGAGAATTGCCTGAACCCAGGAGGCAGAGGTTGCGGTGAGCCGAGATCGCGCCATTGCACTCCAGCCTGGGTAACAAGAGCGAAACTCTGTCTCAAAAAAAAAAAAACTTTTCTGGAACTGGCAAGCTTGGCGAGAGGCTTTGCTTGGCTATCACGAGGAATAGTGTTGATTTTACTCTTATTCTTTGCTCAAGTACCTCAGGACAAGCCAGCAGCCTCACAGCCACATAGCCACATATTACAACCTGGGGAGAAAAGCACAGAAAACAGAGCAGCTGTTACAAAGAATGTCCCAGCAGTCTTTTGGAAAGCAAGAGGTATTTTAGCCCCAAGAAACAACTAAACCTCAAGATCTTAGCAGAAAATTTCACCAGACTGTCAAACTCTATGGGGCAGGGAATTGTCTTACTTTATTCTAGGTGCCAATTACTAACATTTTATCCTATAGCTAAATATTTATGGCTCTGTTCACTCTCAAAAGTGTCCTTGTGTATATGAGAATTTATATGATCACCTTTGCTAAGAATCACGCCTGACACATGATAACACATAAGTGAAAGCTATTGCTATTATTATGCAAAGTGATGCCTGGTTTTCTTATTGATTATTAGTGTTCAACATATTCAAATTGTTAACACTGTTAAAAGTGTAATTCACATTGTGACCAGTGTTTAGATAAATCATTTATCCTTTTTATTTTTTTCAAATATACAAGGAGACAACAAAGTCATGGTTAAACGACAGATAGAACCATTGTATAATTGTCTCAAGTTTATGTGATGTCTTAAAACATTTCCTCTCTCACTGAATACTCTTAACTGATTTGAAAATTATTTTGTTTCTTTGTAGCATATGGTAATCCTCATTTATAATCCCACCTTAGTAATATTCTAGAAAAATTTAACATATTAATTTACAAGAAATACAACAATTTATTCCAGAAATACAACACATGTAGTTCACTATCAAAGTTTTGTTTTCTTGCCTTTTTAAAAAATCATAACAGAAAAGAATAATAGGACTGATTCTTTTCTAATACTGATGGCTTCTAGTGGGTAGCGCGAAAAATCTCTGTAAAATGCAAATCATATTGTGTCACACCCCTCTTGAAAACAAATGGCTGTCAGTATGTTTCAGAATAAAGGCTGTACTCTTCCTAAGCCGGCGCTCAGCAAGGAGAAGGTCATGTTCATTTTGAACACCAAGATCATGAATTGAAATCAAAAGAAGCCTCATGAGTTTGAAGCCAGCTTCTCCCAGCCTACTCTGGAGCTGGAAGTGAATTCATACCTCAAGCCTCAGCTCAGTGAGCTGAATATAACAGTCATCAAGGAAATTGAAATTCCTGATAGTTGGAAAGTTATAATCTTTGTTCTCATTCCTAAACTGAAATCTTTCTAGAAAATCCAAGTCCAGCTATTACATGAATTGGAGAAAAAGTTTGTGGGAAACATGTTGTCTGTCTTGCTCAGAGGAGAATTCTGTCTAAGCCAACTTGAAAACCACACAAAAAATAAGCAAAAGCTCCCAGGATCTTCTTCTCTGCCAGCAGGGCACTGTAAGACCTTTGAGGGCTTGGTCTTCCCAAGCAAAATTGTCGGCAACAAAATCTGCCTGACACTGAATGACCAGTAAATAAAGGTTCCTTTGGACAAACCACAGCAGAACAATGTGAAGCTCAAGGTGAAAACATTTTCTGAAACTCATGAGTATGGATATTAATTTTGAATTCCCATAGAGGCAAACAAAAATGATTAAAAATGTATATTCACAGTTAAAAGATTTTTTTTAAAAAGGATATAGGCTGAAATCTGTAGGATGGCAACAGGCTGAAGCCTGTTGTCCTCAAGCTTCTTCTCTTGCTACCTCCATTTATTTCTGCATCTCAACTTCAAACAACATGAAGGAGCAATCCTCTGTTATCGCTTTTGCTTTTGTATGTCCTCCAGATGCTATTCCTTCTGCCAGTAGTAAAATCCTATACCTCATGAAAGACCAATCTCAGGCACAACTTTCTCTGTGAATACTTTTAGAACTCTTTCGCCCTGTCTATCCTGCTACCCTTTGGTTTTTGGATTATGACCTTCAAGTAAGGTGGACAATTTGGAAGAAAGAATGACTTATTTCAGGGGTTGGTAGTCGTGGATTTTGATGTTGCTCTCATAATCCCAGTAGCAATGAAGAATTAACCATATTGTTTGCTCAAGGGTAGAAGTCATTTTCCTATTTCTATTTCTATTTGTTTTTTCCCCATACATGGCAAAGGGCTCCTTCCAGAGGAGTCGTCTCATATTTATTTGTTAAATGAAAGAAATAACAGATATTCATTGACAACTACTGCCCTCTTCATTTATGGCTAACATTTTTCCTGAAATTTTTACAATACTTGTTCTTTTCTGATTATAAAAGTAATAATACAAGACATTAAAATACATATCAATATAAAAGTCATACAATAGTATCTCACAGAGATAATACTTCATATTTAGATATGTTTTCTATCTTATTTTTAGTCACTTTAAAGGTTTTCTTTCTTATTTTCGTCAGTCTGCAGTCTAAAAGTTTACCAGTTTTGTTGATTTTCTTAAACAACTTTTGGGTTTGTTGATTTTTACATGGGGTTACATGTACAGGTTTGTTACATAGGTAGACTTATGTCATGGGGTTTGCTGTACAAATTATTTCATCACTCAGGTACTAAGCCTAGTACCCTTTAGGTACTTTTGCTGATCTCTCTCCTCCAACCCCCAACCCTTCAATAGTCCTCAGTGTGTGTTGTTTCCCTCTATGCAGCCATATGTTCTCATAATTTAGCTCCTACTTATAAGTGAGAGCATAGGGCATTTGGTTTTCTGTCCCTACATTAGCTTGCTAAAGATAATGGCCTCTTGCTCCATTTATGTTCTTGCAAAGGACATGATTTCATTATTTTTTATGGTTGCACAGTACTCCATGGTGTATATGTGCCACATTTTCTTTGTACAGTCTACCATTGATGAGCATTTAGGTTGATTCCATGTTTTGCTATTGTGAATAGTGCTTCAGTCAACATATGTGTGCATGTGTCTTTGTGACAGAATGGTTTATATTCTTTTGGGTTTATACTTAGTAATCTATTTTTGTAAAGAGTTGTATATTTGAATTTGCAGTGTATTTGTTAACAGTTTGGAGGTTCCTGAGAAAAGTAAAAATAGAGCTACCATATGATCCAACAATCCCACTGATGTGTACATACCCAATTGAAAGGAAACAAATATATTGAAGGGATATCTGCACTCCCATGTTTGTTGCAGCTCTGTTCACAACAGCCAAGATTTAGAAGCAATCTAAGTATCCATCAATGGATGAATGTATGGAAAAAATAAGGTACTTTACACCATAGTGTATTATTCATCCGTAAAAATTAATGAGATCCAGTCATTTGCTACAACATGGATGACACTGAAGGTCATTATGTTTTTTATTTTTGTTTTTTTTTTTTTTATGAGAAGGAGTCTCAGTCAGTTGACAGGCTGGAGTGCAGTGGAGCGATCTTGGCTCACTGCAACCTCTGCCTCCTTGGTTCAAGCTATTCTCCTGCCTCAGACTCTGAGTAGCTGGGTATACAGGCCCACACCACCATGCCCAGCTAATTTTTATATTTTTAGTGGAGGCAGGATTTCACCATGTTGGCCAGGATGGTCTCTATCTCCTGACCTCATGATCCATCTGCCTCAGCCTCACAAAGTTCTGGGATTACAGGCATGAGCCACCATGCCCAGCCTAGAGGTCATTATGTTAAGTGAAATAAGCTGGACACAGAAAGACAAACTTCACATAATTTATTTGTGTAAGCTAAAAATGGAACAATTAAACTCATGGAGATAGAGAGCAGAAGGATGATTACTAGAGGCTGAGGGGAGGGTAATTGAAGGGTGAGGGAGGTGGAGATGGCTAATGGGTACAAAGCTAGTTAGAATTAATGAATAAGGCCTAGTATTTGATAATAGAATTACTATTTCAGTATTTCAATTGTGCATTTTAAATGACTAAAAGAATATAATTGATTTGCTTGTAATATAAAGAATAAATTCTTGAGGAAATGGATGCCCCATCTTCCATGATGCAATCATTGCTTACTGCATATCTGTATCAAAACCTCTCATGTACCTCATAAATATATACACCTACTATGTATCTATGAAAACTAGAAATAAAAAAATTAAAAATTATGTCTTCTGTTTACAGCATATAGTTGCATCTTGGGTTTTATCCATTCTGACACTCTATGAATTTTGATTTCATTGATTAATGCATTCAAATTTAATATATTTATTGATACTTTTGGATTAACATCTGTCATTTTGCTTTCTGTTTTCTATGTGTCTCATTTCTTTTTTGGTTCTGTCTTACTCTTTTATTTTCTTTTTTTGTATTATGTGAATATCTCTTAGGTATAAAATTTTAATTTATTCAATGAAATTGTCAGAATATTTTTTTATTTCTTAGCAGCTTCTGAAGAGATTACCAATCATATCAGAATGCATTTCAAATTTATAGTAATTGAATTCCAGTGTGAGAAAAGAAATTTATCACTATTACACAGCGTTGTTCCCTTCTTTTGCCATGTTGTCTCATTATTGCAAACATAAATATTTAAAAATTCAACAATGCATTTATATAATTATGTTATATAATTTTGTGTCTTTTGAAGTACCTGAGAGAATAAACATTATTGTTAGGTTTGCCTTCTTATTTATGTTTCTGATTCTCTTCATTTCTAGCTTTGGATTTAAGTTACCATTTCATATCATTTACTTATTCTAATGTAGACCTATTCCCACATACTGCCTTCATGTCATTACTGTCAAATATATTACTTTTTTTTACATTGTAGACTCATTAGTACCATTAAATTTATATTGTTTTATTCAACTGCTTTTAAATCAATTAAGAGAACAAAAGAAATACGCAATTATATACCACTTGTAATTGGCTCAATAATTATCTTTATTAAAACTCTGTTTTTTTATGTTAATTTGAATTTCCACTTGGATTCACTAGCTTTCATATGAAGAACTTCCTGTAGTCTTATTATATTTTTTGGTCAGGATGGCATGCTAGCAACAAACTCTCATGATTTTTGTTTATCAGGGGATAGTTTTTATTTCGCCTTAATTTGTTAGAGTTAGTTATTCTACATGTAAGATTTTCAGTTGATTCTTTCTTCCAGCACTTTGAATATGTCACCCCCAATGCCTTTTGCCTTTTTCTTATGAGAAGTTAGGTGTGGTTCTTTTTAAGGTTTCCTTGTACATGACGAGTCACTTTGTTCTTGTTGATGTCAAGGTTTTTCTCTTTTAAATAATGATGTGTCTAACTGTAGATCTTCACTTTTATTCTACTTAGAGCTTGTTGAACTTTTTAGAGTAGTATATCTCTTTAAACATGGGAAGTTTCCAGCCATTATTACTTCTGCTCTTTTGTCCCTGTCCTCTTCTGGTACTCCATTATATGTTCATTGGTATGCTTAACAATAAATTTCTCTGATGTGCTGTTTATTTCTGTTCATTCATTTTCGTGATCTTTAGAAAGAACAATCTCATTGATCATCTTTGAATTAACTGATACTTTCTTATACTAGCTCCTCCAGTAAATTTATCATTTTCATTATTGTTATTTTCAACTCCAGAATTTTTTTTGTTATTTTTATGTTTTTTATCTATTTATTGGTATTTCCTATGTCAGTTATTGTTATTATGTCCATCTTTCATTATTTAGACATGGCTTCCTTTAATATTTAAACAAATATATTTATAATAGGTGCTTTGGAGGATTTGTTGAGTCTGAAATCTGCTTTCAGTCAGAGGCAGATTTTATTGTTTGCAATTTTTTCCTGCTTATGTCTCACATTTTCCTATTGTCTTGTAGTTTTTTTAGAATTGTGGATATTTTAGATAATGGATTTAGTGGCAGCCAATCATAATATTGAAAGGCAAAATCCCGAACATCATAATCTCGAATGTTGAAATCCTGAAAGATCAAAATCGCTGATATCAAAGTTCCTAAAGTATAAAAAAGCTAATGTCTAAAAATTTCCAAAATAACAATCACAGGACAGTTGCATTTTGTCACATGAACTGTTACCTTGTTATTGTCTTTATTTGGAAATCAGTATGATTTAGGAAGATGAATATGCATGCCAAGTTGACAAGGGTGTCTTTCTGGACATAATTTTAGATGTCACCTTGACTTGATTAGGGAATACCTAGAAATCTGGTAAAGCAATACTTTGGGTGTTTCTGTTCCAGAAACATTAGTGTGTGAGTCTGTGTAGACAAGGTGAAAAAGATCTGCCTTCCAAGTTGGTGATAGGAAAAAAGGGAAGGGAAGTCCTGCAAAGGGAAAGGTATGGTCCTTTTAAATGATACAGAAGGCAGGAAGGGCATGGTCCCTGGCCAGGGCTCTAGCCCCGGGCCTGTGCCCATGGATCTAGGTGAGGATAGGCATTTTTTGTTTTCCTTTCCAAATGTTGTATTCCCCAAGACCACTCTGGCCTGCCATGCCCCCATCCCGTGCCTCTAAAACCTCAAGACTCTAGCAGGCAGACACACAGGTGGTTGGACATCAAGGGGAGAATATCAGTGCAGGAACACATGAGGTGGCTGCATGGGGAGAGGAATGCACCAACAGGCACCTGTACTGGCACACTGGCAGGCCATCTACTGGCAGAACAATATGGGGTTTGTCTGGGGCAGTCAGAGGGGAGCCTGGGCTGCCAAGTGGCCCTACTCCAGGGGAAAACCCCCATCTGCTGAGTGCTACTTCCATTCAAATCTTGCACTCATTCTCCAAGCTCACCTGTACTCTGATTATTCTGGTATATCAAGACAAAAATCCCGGGATACAGCAAGCCCTCTGTCCTTGCAATAAGACAGGGGTCTGATTGAACTGACTATCACAAGCTGCCTAGGGACTGCTAAACTAAAAGAGCACCTGGTAACAGATGCCTGCTGGGGCTTCAGCTATAAACACTCACCCCTAGACACTGCCTTGGGGCTCCCTGCCTGTCTGTATGCTCCCCTAGAGGTTTAAGCAGCTGGGCACTGAAGAAGAGAACCACACCTCCATCACATGCCCTGTCAGGGAGACAAAGGAACTTATCCTGTTTCATTGATGGGCACCATCCAATCGCATGTGGGCCTGAAGAGAACAAATATGGAAGAACTGATCCCTGAGAGTTGGGACAGATTGAAATTTCAATGCTTGGGATTGTGTCTTTTAGGATTATGATCAGTTCCTTATCAATATCTTCCCACCTCTCCTCTTTCATAACCTCTCAAATTCTATGATAACTGTCATTCTACTCTCTACTTCTCTACTTTATTAGATTCCACATGTGAGTAAGATCATGTGGTATTGTCTTTCTGTGACTGACTTACTTCACTTAACATAATGTCCTCCAGGTTCATCCATATTATCATTTGTTTTTATAAGTTACTTTCTTGAACTTAATCTGTGGTATTTTTATCCCCTGCTCTGTGTGCTCACTGATGTTTATATTCAGTTTTGTTTCATGTAATTTTAGTGTAGTTTAGTTTGAATATGTTTAGATTAGTTTAGTGCATTTGCTGATTTACTATGGTTAACCCCTGCTTCTACATGGCTTAGTTGTTTGGCAACAGTTTGTCAGAATTTTTAATCAAACACCTTGGGTCAGTTAGTCTTCCATCTTTTGACTGTGGATTTGTGTGTGGCTCAAGGGAGGCATTTCAATGTTCCAAAAGTTTTCACATTTTTTTCTTCTTTTAGTTTCCTCTGTGACCTCTTAGTTTTCTCATGTATATTTGCAGTGTCTCAGTCAGGTTAGTAATATCTGGAAGCTTTGTGTCCTCTCAAGTTTCCCCTATTCATGCATACAGCCTCTCATTCAATCATGCTTATTTCAACAAATTGGGTTTTCTTGTGTCTGTCTTGTGTATTTGGATGAGTTGGCCAGGCATGTTTGGAATGCTTATCTAACCTTTCTATGATCTGCCCATTTCCAGAATCTCTCACTTACATTTCTGGCTTTCTAATCAGTTGTCACACCCAACTGAGACCACAGCCTCCAGTTAGCAAAACTGCAGATCTTCCCTGTTTGCCAATGGGTATGAGTTTTCCACCCTGTGCCATAAATCAAGTCAGCTCAGATAAACAATGAAGTTTCTGTTTCTTAGAGCCAACCCTGACCTGGTGTCTCTACTGTTCTGAGTAGACTATGAGGGATAGATATAGCCTCAGGCAAGAACACTATGGACTCCCACTGGTTTTACTTGCTTTTTAGCAGGTTTTGGAAATAAGCTATTTTCAATGTGTTGTTTGCCTTAGATCAATTTCCACAACCTTTAAATGGTTATTATCAAACACTTGTCCAATTTTGTAGTATTTTAGGGATTAGAGTTTTTTACCTTGTTCATTCCTTCAAAGCCATGAGCACCACCACTCCATGAGTTTATGAGTATATAATAGAGGTCCCATTCTTCATATGATTTTGTTTTCAGATATTTTCAATAAACTTAGAATTATTCATGTCATTATAAATGCATTGAAACATGGTTGATGAAAATCCTATGGTAATCCTTTGTACTAAGGCATCATAATTTAACTATCTACTATTGGCATATTTAGGTTAAATATTTGCCTTAATGAACTGTGATGGATATTTTGCATATAAATTATTTCCTAAGCCATTTCTGTCACTAGAACTATTACATCAAATATATAATCTTTAAAGGTTAAAGATACATATTGCCACAGTTTCTTTTTAAAAAAGACCACAAAGATTAACTTCTCTAGCACCATAGTGTCATACCATTACCATTATTGAGAATTAACATTAAAAATATATGCACTTTAACAATAAGATAATTAAAAAGCTCTAGCAAATTTTGAGTTGCTTTTCTAAGTGTCTTTGTTCAGCTCCACTCCATAATTCTTTATTTAGGATTAATAGAGCCTTTCCCCTATTTTGACTATTTCATTCATTACCTTTTCTTGCAGTACAGCAGCATATCATTATCCATTATTGCATACAACATCCACCCCTTTTATTTTTCTAATGGAGCCATTTTTAGAAATAGCATTTTCATTACCAGTTCTCCATGACTGTAAATTGATTCATACAATTTCTATGTCTTAAATTTTAATTAGATCACATAAATATCTTTTTGCTTTAAGGAGTACGAACTTTAAGATCCTTTGCAAAGTAGCTATCTAGGTTTTACAAAATGTATGAAGGGAAAGGATGGACAATAAATTGCATTTTAAAACATTTTGCTTTTATTATAATACATTTTGAACACAGACTATAATACATTTGATTTAATATACTGTAGATATACATTGGGAACTTGATGATTACCTGTTTTTGACGCTATCTAAACATTTTCTTTTAAAGCTTTTTTCCAAAAGATATTTATCTTTGCTCATTCTTTTTTAACTATGGTGGATTGAATCTAGAAAACGAATTAGTCTAGAATATGCCACAGCACCTTATGTAAACTTTTAGCAATGCCCATGACATTGTTCACTCTGAAATGTCTAGTAATATTTATTAAACATCTTAAAGATGGTACTTCTACCTGATGTATCTGCTTTTGTCCCAATAGAATCATTTACCTCACAATAGCCAGAGTAATCTCTAAAAACATCAGATTATATGATTCCCCTTTTTAAAAAAATCATTTAGTATGTGTTAAGTTTACGATTTCTCCCATCCCATTATGTATGTCCCTTAGTAATGGCTTTGTTACTCCTCATTTGAAGATGTTACTCCTCATTTGAAGAGGTCTGTTTCCTTACCTCTTCAATCTGAGATAACTGTGTGCCTTGGTTTGTGCTAAAGAATGTGATTTTTTTTCAAATTCTCTGAAGAATGATGATGGTATTTTGAAGGAAATTGCATTGAATCAAATTGATTGCTTTTGGCAGTATGGTAATTTTCACAATATTGATACCATCTATCCATAAGCATGGAATGTGTTTCCACTTGTTTGGGTCATCTCTGATTTCTTTCAGCAGTGTTTTGTAGTTTTCATTGTAGAAATATTTCACCCCTTCGGTTAGGTATATTCCGAAGTATTTCAGTTTTTGTTTTGTAGCTGTCATAAAAGGAATTGAGTTCTTGATTTGATTATCAGCTTGTTTGCTGCTGGTGCATAGCCCTGCTACTGATTTGTGTACGTTGATTTTGTATCTGGAGACTTTACTAAGCTAGGAACTTTTCAGCTGAGCCTTTAGGGTTTTTTATGTATACAATCATATCATCAGCAAATAGTGACAGTTTGACTTCCCCTTTACCTATTTCAATGCCCTTTCTTTCTTTCTCTTGTCTGATTGCTCTGGATAGAACTTCCAGTACTAAGATGAATAGAAGCAGTGAGAGTGGGCATCTTTGTCATGTTCCAGTACTCAAAAGGAATGCTTTCAAATTTTCCCCGTTCAGTATTCTGTTGGCTGTGGGTTTGTCATAGATGACTTTTATTACATTAAAATATGTCCCTTGTATGCTGATTTTACTGAGGGTTTTAACCATAAAGCAATTTTGGATTTTGTCAAATGCTTATTTCTGTGTCTATTGATATACTCATGTGATTTTTGTTTTTAATTCTATTTATGTAGTGTATACATTTATTAACTTGCGTATGTTAAACCATCCCTGCATGTGTGTTATGAAACCCACTTGATCATGACACATTATCCTTTTGATATGATGTTGTATTTAGTTAGCTAGTACTTTGTTGAGAATTTTTGAATCTGTTTTCACCAGGAATATTGGCCTGTAGTTTTCTTTGTTTGTTTGTTTGTTTTTTTCTTTATTTTGGTATTAGTGTGATAATAGCTTCATAGAATATCAGAGGCAGGATTCCTAATTTTTCTATATTTTGCAACAGTTTCAGCAGAATTGGTACCAATACTTCTTTGACTGATAGAATTTAGCTGTGAATTTATCTGGTCCTGTACGTTTTGTTGGCATTTATTTTATTACTATTTCAGTCTCACTACATGTTATTGGTCTGTTCAGAGAAATAAAGCCAATTACTTACTTCTAACTGATCTTCAACAAATAAAATGAAAACATAAAATGGGGAAAGGATACCCTATGCAAAAAATGGTGCTGAGATAATTGGCAAGCCACATGTAGAAGAATGAAGTTGGATCCTCATCTTTCACCTTATACAAAAATCAACTGAAGATAGACTAAAAACTTAAATCTAAGACCTGAAACCATAAAAACTCTAGAAGAAAACATCAGAAAAACTCTTCTAGACACTGGCTTAAGCAAAGAGTTTATGACCAGGAACCCAAAAGTAAATGCAACAAAACCAAAAATAAATAGATGGGGCCTAAATAAACTAGAATGCTTCTGCACAGCAAAAGAATTAATCAGTAGAATAAACAGACAACCCACAAAGTAGGAGAAACTATTCACAAACTATGCATTCAACAAGGGACCAATATCCAGAATCATCAAGGAACTCAAACAAATCAGTGAGAAAATAAAATAATCCAATCAAAAAGTAGGCAAAGAGCTTGAATAAACAATTCTCAAAAGAAGATATACAAATGGCCAACAAACAAGAAAAAAAATACTCAATATCACCAATTATCAGGGAAATTAATATTAAAACCACAATTAGATACCACCTTACTCCTGTAAGAATGGCCGTAATTTAAAAACTAATAATAGATATTGGCATGGATGTTGTAAAAAGAGAATACTTTTACACTGCTAGTGGGAATGTAACCTAGCACAAGCAGTATGGGAAACAGTATGGAGATTCCTTAAAGAACTAAAAGTAGAACTAGAATTTGATCCAGCAATCCAACTGCTGGGTTTCTCCTCAAAGGAAAAATAGTTATTATGTGAAAAAGACACTTGCACAAGCATGTTTAAAGCAGCATGATTTGCAATTGCAAAAATATGAAACCAGCCTAAATGCCCATCAATCGATGTGTGAATAAAGAAAATGTGATATATATATACATCATGTAATACTACTTAGAAATAAAAAAAAATGGCATTCACAACAAGCTGGATGAAGTTGGAGACCATTATCTTAAGTGAAGCAACTTAGGAATAGAAAACCAACATCATATGTTCTCACTTATAAGTGGGAGCTAAGCTATAAAGACATAAAGGCATAAGAATTATGTAATGGAGTTTGTGGACTTGGGGTGAAGTTTGAGAAGGGGATAAGGGATAAAATTCTGTACATTCTGTACAGTGTACACTGCTCAAGTGATGGGTACACCAGAATGTCAGAAGTCATCACTGAATGACTCATCCATGTAACCAACAACCACCAGTTTTCCCAAAATTTTTGAAATTAAAAATAAATCTCATGTACCACATAAATATATACACCTATGTACCTATAAAAACTAAAAATAAAAAATCACAAAATAATCAAAAAATGTGATAGAAATGTTATACAATTTCAAGAGCTTTGGTTTAAAGTTGCATTGCAGCCTTTGTTTACAATTTCTTGGAATGTTGTATTGAGTTTGTAATATAAGGTAGCTAGTCTAACATACTGAAGAATTGGAGGTCATATTGCATGTAGCAGAGCCTCCAGAGCCAACAACCATCAAATACTGCTGGACATGTAAGTGAGAGAGACATCTTAGACCCTGCAGCCCTTCAGCTCCTCCAGGTGAATGCTACATAAATTAGCTCTGAAAAAAACAGCAGAGGCACTAACCAGCTAACCCATAGAATCTCTCTCTCTCTACACACACACACACGCACGCACACATGCACATATATATATATATATATATATATACTCAATGTATATTGATCACAGAATCTATAATCAATATATATTGATCATAGAGTGTATATATATAATTGTAATTTTAAGACAGTAAGTTTGGGGGTGGGTTTTGTTGCAGCCATAGCTAAATGATACAAATGACTTTCCATTCTACTTTGTATTTTACTCTAATTTTTTCTTTTTTAACTTTGGCCACAAGTCCCTTGGTTATCTGTAATTTTTCCCCACAACATATTTTTAAATATTTTTCCTATTCTTGGTTGCAAAATCTTTAAAAGCTAAAATTCTCCTTTATTCCCACTCTTTATCACCCTATATTAGTATGTCATACCACTCTTTATCACCCCATGTTCGTATGTCATATTTTCTTGCCACTGATTCTGTTAGGGCCTGAGGCCAGAACATGAGCTATTATCTCACAAATAAAATAAGCCAAAGTGTTCAGATAGCCTGTCCTCAAATAATTCCAACTGGCAGTGAAACTCAAGGCACATCCCTTCTGATAGTTGATCAGCATAGTTTGCCAAGATTCTGAGGATATGGGCCAAGGGAAACTGTAGTACACTGTTGATGGGAATGTAAATTAGTACAGCAAAATGGAAAACAGTATGAGGGTTCCTCAAAAATCTAAAATAGATCTACCATATGATCCTGCAATCCTACTATTGGTTGTATGTCCAAAATAAAAAAAAATCAGCATATTACAGATAGATCTGCACTCTCGTGTTTCCTGTAGAAATATTCACAATAGCCAAGGTATGAAAGCAACTTTTCACTTCTAACAACATGAATGAATCTGTAGATAATTATGTTAAGTAAAATAACCCAGGCACAGGAAGACAAATGTTGCATATTCTCACTTATTTTTGGGACTCAAACATCAAAACAAATGAACTCATGGGGATAGATAGTAGAAGGATGGTTACCAGAGGCTGGTAAGGGTAGCACAGGTGGGGGTAAGTGGGGATAGTTAATGAGCACAAAATTGTCAGAAAGAATAAGACTTAATATTTGATAGCACCACAAGGTGACTATAGTAAAAAATAATTTAATTGTACATTTTAAATAACAGGCTGAGCACAGTGGCTCATGACTGCAATCAACAGTGGTTAGGAAGGCCAAGGCAAATGAATTGCTTGAGGTCAGGAGTTTGAGACTAGCCTTTGCAACATTAAGAAACCCACATCTCTAAGAAAAATATGAAAATTAGGTAGGCATGGTGCTGACTACCTGTACTCCCAACTTCTTGGTAGGCTGACGCAGGATTGCTTGAGCTGGGAAGGTTGAGGCTGCAGTGAGCCAAGATTGCACCACTGCACTCCAGTTTGGGCAGCAAATTGAGATCTTGTCTCAAAATAAACAATGGTAAATAAAAATAAATAAAATAACTAAAAAATATAATTAGATTGTTTGTAACACAAGAAGATAAATGCTTGAGGTGATGGACAGCTTATTTACCTTGAAATAATTATTGCACATTGCATTCCTATACCAAAATAACTCCTGTAAGCCATAAATATATACAACTACTATGTACCCACAGAAAATATTGGGAAATAGAAAAAAGAAAAACATTGCTATTGCAAATCTCTTATGAAGAACTCATACAGTTACATATCTCCAATTGAGTTATTGCCTAATACTCCTGTCTCTTATCATCTAATCAACACTGCTTATCATTACAGTCTCTCAGTGGAGGCAGAAGTAAAATCAGCTGTTCATTGGAGAACAGGCAGCATCATAGGAGGAGGTATGCCTTGATATTTAGGTGTGAGGAAGAGCAGAAACACCTTCTGTAGAGTTCCTAAGCATAGATCCTTGGCTTAGCAGAGAGCCACAGACTGAGAAATTGTAGAAAAGCAAATAAGGATGAACATAAAGAATTGTACAATGTTAAAATATTAACAAAAATATGGAATACAACTATAAAATATACAGATATGTACTACATATCTATATATGTGCATATGAAAAAAAAAACACAGGATGAGAAATAATATTAAGCAATATCTTCCATATCCCAGACACTGTACTTGGTAGGTGATGGATATTTGAATGTTTTAAACATTCAAAAAACCTGAGAGGTTGATTCAGTTGTTCTATTTTACACAGAAGTAAATTCAAGAGGAGAGAAATGAAGCACCTTATCAAAGGCTTAAAGATAACTAAACTCTTTGAGGCAATATTCAAAATAAGATATCTCTAACTCCATTTTTTTCCAATTCTGTTACATTATGCTGCTTTGGTATTTCAAGACAAAAAGAGGCAAAAGAAAGATTTAAATGTACTTATAGTCAAGATCTATATGTGAGCATATGTATTTGTCTCTTGTTATCCCTATTCCCACTGAAAGAATGAAAGAAATATTAAAATATGTTAAAATATAACTAATTTATGCAAGAAATACGTGGATGTTTATGGTTCTATCTGATATAGGAAACTTAATCTTTTCCAACATGGATTAAATCAGAAAATTACATTCGTCCTTTAAAAATAGCAATATTTATCATAGGGAATGTATTTATTAGAAACAGTACCTGGAGCCAAACTGGCTGGCTTAAAATTATATCTCCTCCAATTATAAATTATATAGTCTTTTGTCAAATTATTTAAACTCCTTGTCTTGTTTTCCACATATGTAAATTGAGGGTGTTATGAGACCCAAATTAACTAATATTTGTGAAGATGTCAGAACAGTTTCTGATGTATAATAATTGTAAATTTATGTTTGCTAAATAAAAATAATTTAAAAGTGTAATTGTTTTTTCTCATTGACTTCTGTGAAGAAGGCAACGTTAGCACCAGAATCTAATTATTGCTCTTTTGAATTCTTATCTACATGATGGTGAAAGGCTGAATAATGGCTCACAAAGATATCTAGGTCTTCATTCCTAGAATCTGTGAATGTTACTTACATGGTAAAACAGAAATCTATATATGTAATTAGGTAAAATATTTTGATATGGAGAGATTACCTGAATTATCTGAGTGAGCCCTAAATGTGAACACAAATGTTCTCAGAAGAGGGAGGCTGAGAGAGATTTGAAGACTCAAGAAGGAAGAGGAGAAATATTTGAAGTCAGAAGAGGCTATGAGATAATAAATGTGGGGGCAGGAAATACTATATGATAAGGAGGTGTAAGCCAAGGAATGAGGACAGCCTATAGAAGCTATAGAAGAAAAATAAGTGGATTATCCTATAGAAACTTTGGCAGCATCACAGCTCAGCTGACATTATGACTTTGGTATAGTGAATCCTATTTTGGATTTCTGGCCTCTACAACCATGAAAGAATAAATTTGTGTTGTATTAATCATTCTGTTATTGGTAATTTGTAACAGAAGCAATAGAAAACAAATTAAAATGACTGACTAAGGCATATAAGACTGGAGGAAATCTACATTAATGCTAAAAGATGAACAGTTCCACTCCAAATAATAACGATGTGACCTCTTTAAAGAAAGACATAGGGCTGACATTTGAGACACTTTTATAATAAAAGAAGACTCTATCTAAAACTGAATTTGATAGCTCGTATTTTGTGTGATTCATGTCTGGAGATGAAAGCATGCCATGGTACAGTCAGAGCATATCACCTGGACTTCTCTTCAATAATATGGACAAATCAACACAATGTGGAGTCCAATAGTGTTAGTTTGTGAACCCAGAAATCATTCATGGCAAAAACCCCTATAATAAACAAAGAGCTTTGTGAGAGTAGCAGCAAGGCTGAGCTGAGAGTTGAATGTTGCTTCCTGACATGGTCTCGTTGGCAAAAAAACAGAGGCACATGTGAAACTTGCTACTGAGCATATTCTTGTTCCTAACTTTTTCTACATGTCTGCCAATGAACTAGATCTCCAAATTTAAAGTACATATTTCTAGTAAGCATAATTTTTCCTTTTCCCCTCATTTGTACCTTTAGAATTTTGCAGAATCCCAGTCTATTTCATAAGATATCAATTTCAAATCAACCTTATTGATAATAAAATAATATTTGGAATGCCTAGACATTTATCTGTAAGAATATAAAATTAAAGGAAAATCAATAGACTCAAGGAAATGTGTTGCAATTCAAAAGATCCCCTGAAAAATTAGAACAACTTTTATCTGAAAGAGATATACTGTAAGAAAAAAAAGAAAATCCAGACATTAAATCTATGAAGTTAGACCAAGCAGCCACAACAGAAGAATAATCAATGAGCATAAAACATTGAAGGAAGGTGAAAACTATTATTGTCAAAAAATAAAATAATAGAAGTCATAGCTAAAGTCTTTTAGTAAGCCTCTTGAAGTAATAGTAGTGGTCTACTAGTTATTTTTCTCTCCTTTTTCAAAACACAGTTTAACAAACTTTAAATATTTTGTCATCAATATTGAGTGAATGCATAAGTAATGAATTTTGATAGCACTGTAAACATACACAGGAATTTCATTTTCTGGCTGCTTGGTGCCTTTTACCTCTATCTGAATGTTTCCAGTGTATTTAACAGTGTATTATAGACATTCACATTTAAAATGGCGTGAATTAACAGCTCCTGACACAAACTAAACCAATAAAAATGTACAAACTGGCAATTTCACTGGAAAGTAATCATTTGGGAACGCAGTTTGACAAATATGAGAAAAGTTTCCAGTTACTATAAAATTTATAGGACTCTATTGAGAAAAAACTACTTTGAATTCACTTTATGATCTACTCATACATTGCTTTATGAAACATACAACCTGATTTTACAGTGGCCAAAATTTTTGTTCTTTTTGTGCTACCTGATTCTCATTCATAAAGTGCTTTGTTTTGAAAACTGGTAAGTTGTCACTCTATTTCACAAACACCTCTTTGTGATGCTACCAGAATATTTTCTCAACCAGTTTTTTATACAATATTGAACACGATAGTACTTTAAAACCAAAGTTCCAGAAGGTCTGTTGGCAGTAACTTGCACTCTAATAATTATAGTCCTCAAAAGTAGAGAGATACTTCAAAAATAATAGAATGAAAAGCTCTAGAGATCTTCTTCACAAGCAAACAATTATCAATTTTAAATAATGCTTTCTTTAAAGTCTCTAAAATTTTTTTAAGGGTATACAACAAATAGATACGTATTTACTTGAGAGAATCTCAATCTTTTTAAAAAGTGTGAGATACGGTGGTATTTGAGACACAACAACACCCCTAGTTCAGTGCAAGGGAAGCTCTACTACTGGTAGGCGAAGGTTAGAATAAAGAACTCCCTCTATATCCAAATCTCAGTCTAGGGCTCCACTGGAGGGGGAGGATACCAGCATTTCTTATTTCCCCCAAACTTCATGGTGCAAACTTCATGTTGCAGAAGCTCTCTTCCAGAAAAGATGGTGTATAAGTAACTATACCGAAAAAGAATAAGTATCCCAAATAAGCAACCTAATTTTCCATCTTAATTTATTGTAAAAGGAAGAAGAAAGTAAGCCCAACACAAATATTTTAAAAAGTTGTTTCCTTGGAAAGTTCAATAAAGGTAACAAAACTTTAGCTAGTATGACCACGAGAAGGAGAGAAAAAATTCCAATTGCAAAAATCAGAGGTAAAAGAGAGGACTTTATTAAAATATTTACAGAAATAAAAGGAATTACGAAGAAACACAATACTAGGGAAAATGTATGCCAACATATTAGACAACTTTGAGAAAATGAACAAATTCCTAGAAAGGCACAAATTGCCAAATTGACTCAAGATAATATAGAAAATCTGAACAAACATATAGTAAGTAAAGAGATTGATTTAGCAATCAAACTATACCCACAAATAAAGGCCTAATCCACATATCTTTGCTTCTGAATTCTATGAAAACTTTAAAGAATAATTACTATCAAATTTTCACTACACCCTCCAATAATTAAAAGATAAATGAACCTATATAATTCATTTTAGGAGGCCAGTATTACCTTGAGACTAAAGCAAGACAAATAATCAAAAAATAAAAATTAAAGTAAAGAGAGAGAGAAAAAAAAAAGAATACTAAATACCATTTGGGGTCCTCATGTTTGCAGATGGAAATGTAAAATGTTAGATCCACTTTAGAAAACAGTCTGGCTGTTTCTCCAAAAAAAAAAAAAAAAGTTAAACACTGAATTATCATTGACCAAGAAATTCCTCTACTAGATACATATACAAGAGAAAAAATAGCATATAGTCGAGGTTACCTGTCATGGAAAGATAATGTTCTAACATTCTGAATTACTCCCTAATTAATGTATAGGTAAGAATTTCCAGTAATAATTTCAATAGCATTAGAGAAGTAATTAAAATATTCTGAACTTTACCTGGAAAAAAAAATTCTTATCCATAGCCAAGAATAAAGAAAAAGTTAAACAGTAGAAAATTTCTCTACAAAATATTGAAATAAGAGAGTTCTAATAAGTTATAATACAGTAGTATTCATCTAATTCACTGAGAAAATAATCAGAAAAAATACATGATATATGCCATCATTCAGTAATAATAACAGATGTACAAATTATAACAGTGTAAATGGTACTTTCTCAGTGGGAAAATGACCACAAAAACACCTTTGAAGACTACATTTATTATTAGTGAAGATTAGAGGAAATAAACTTTTCATATACCAACTACTATAGGAAAATACGCTCATGTGTATAAAAAAAATCTTATATATTGTAGGCTGAAAAGATGCCTTCACAGTTTGCACACAGTAAAGAGATGACTATATAAAGGACATAAAAGCTACTGAGTTCCCAGGAAAAGGCTCTTTAGAGCCATTCAGCCTTTGAATATCGCTTTCTGTTTTGCTAATGATTCAAGGAATATCAGTGAAAAATACAAATCGGCACACAAACTTGCAAAATGCCTAACAAATATTTCTTCCTTGCTATTTTGTCTTTAGTTTCCTCTTGCCATAAATGTTAAAACTTGCAAGTTCCATAAAATAAAAATAAGAATTGTGTCAGTGATTACTTTTTTTTCCAGTCCTGTTTAATAATGCTATTAAACAAACACTGAAATAATTGAAGGGACAAAATTATCAACACATCTCTGAATTTAATCAGGTGTTTCTAATTGCCATCAATTACAATATGACATTTCATTCTTCTTTTAACCCAAATAAATCCATCTTTATCCTCGTCAAAAGAGTGCATACTTCCAAACTTTTTAACTTTCATAAGAAAGAAAATGTGAAGTAAAGAAAAATCAGTAAGATCACAGTAAGTTAGCGATACTAAAATTCACTACAATTAGATTTGCATAACAATATATAAAGATGTGCTTGTTTCTTTATAATCATCTCATCTATCAATTTTGAACAAAATATCAATTTCTTATAAATAGGGCTCAAAATATATTTTTGTTGCTAAAAAAACACCTATTTTACATGACCACAATCTTCCTAAACAAGAGTAGACAAATGTAATCAACATCTTGAGAGATGATGAGGTAAAAATGTGCATCTATAGTTATTGCACTATTGTCTGCACTTCTTTGATAGTAGTAATCCAAAATCTTTTGAATATTAAAAACATATTTTTGTTCTGAATATATTCAAGTGTTTCAACTTGAAACTACATACTTTGTTTCAATTATGTTCTCCTAGCCAAAATATCCTCTTTTTAAGGAGACAGGATAGAGTATCTACTTAACTATGAGTAGCGGGTTTCAGTTCTCTGATGGCCTCAGAATTATTTAAATAAGCCAATCAGATTTTTCTACTGGAAAAAGAAAACAACCCACCTCTTGATCCTAGGAAACCTGCTTCCCACAGCCCCTGGTTGTTTACTTTGTTCCTGAGTGCAAACCCCATTCCCATGTGGCCTGTAATTCCATATCCTTCCAAGCTTTGAGTATATGTGACCAATAAACTGCTGTGGATAGCATTTATTTAGTATCAGGTGTTGTGTGTTCAGCTGTCCCAATAACCCTAGGGAGGAAATTCCTTCCTCACAAATGGAGTGAATAAAAACAAAATAATGAATATGATTCACAAGAAGTGTTAAGGATAGTCAATAGTAGTATATCAGACCAACTCATATACATATGTTAAGTATTGACATTGGGAAAGCAAGTGATTTATGAAACATAGTCAAAATTCAGAATACAGGCATGCTTCCTTTTATTATGCTTCATTTTCTTGTTTTTCACAGATAATATGTTTTTTACAAACTGAACATTGTGTCGATCTTGTATCCAGCAATCAATCAGTGCCTTTTTACCAACAGAATGTGCTGACTTCATATTTCTGTGTAATATTTTAGAAATTCTTATAATTTACAGTTTTATTGTTATATATTATGATGATCTTAGATCATTTATTCAAAGCAATTAATCTAGAAATTATTTTGATGTACCACAAACTATGCCCATATAAAATGGCAAAGTTAATCAATAAATGTGGTGTGTCTTTTGACTGCTCAACCCACATGTTGTGCCCCTATCTGTCTTCATCTCTGCAGGCCTGAGACAAAACAATGTTGAAAGTAGGCCAACCGAAAGCCCTATAATGGCATCTAAGTGTTTCAGTGAAAGGAAGAATCACATCTCTCACTTTAAATCAAAAGCTGGGAATAATTAACCTTAGTGAGGAAGGCATGTTGAAAGCCAAGAGAGAGCCCTTGCACCAATTAGCCCAGTTGTGAATTCAAAGAAAAAGTTCTTGAAGAAAATCATAAATGCTACTCAAGTGAACACATGAATTATAAGAAAGCAAAACAGGGCTGGGCACGGTGGCTCACGCCTGTAATCCCAGCACTTTGGGAGGCCAACGTGGGTGGATCACGAGGTCAAGAGATCGAGACCATCCTGGTCAACATGGTGAAACCCCTTCTCTACTAAAAATACAAAAAATTAGCTGGGCATGGTGGTGCATGCCTGTAATCCCAGCTACTCAGCAGGCTGAGGCAGGAGAATTGCCTGAACCCAGGAGGCAGAGGTTGCCGTGAGCCAAGATCGCACCATTGCACTCCAGCCTGGGTAACAAGAGCGAAACTTCATCACAAAAAAAAAAAAAAAAGAAAGCAAAACAACATTTTTGCTGATATGGAGTAAGTTTGGTCTCAATAAAAGATCAAAAACTAGCCACAACATACCCTTAAGCCAAAGCCTAATTCAGAGCCATCTAGGGATTTTACACCTAGAAGGTAGAAGCTGATGCCTAGCTTCAAAGCCCACTCTATTGTTAGAGGTTAAAGCAGTTAGTGACTTTAAGTTGAAACCAATGCTCATTTACCATTCTGAAAATTCTAGGGCTCATGAGAATTAATGCTTAATCTATTTTGTCTGTGCTATATACATGGAACAACAAAGCCTGCATGACATCTTCTCACAGCATGGTTGACTGAATATTTTAAGCCCACTGTTGAGATCTACTGCTCAGAAAAAATGAAAATGATTAATTTCAAAATATTACTGCTTATTAATGATGCATTTGATCACCCTCTTGTGGAAATCTATAAGAAAATGAATGTTGTTTTCATGCCTGCTAACAAAACACCCATTCTGTAGCTACCTGCAAGTCTCATTATTTAAGAAACACATTTGTAAGGCTATACATGCCATGTCTAGAAATTCCTCTGATGGGTCTGGGAAAAGTAAATTTAAAACCCTCTGGAAAGGATTCACCATGTTAAATGCCATTCAAATTTTTGTGATCCATTAGAGGTGAAAATATCAACATTAACAAAGTTTAATGAAGTTAATTCCATCCCTTATGTATGACTTTTATGAGCTCAATATTTTGGTGAAGAAAGCAACTGCAGATGTTGTAGAAATAGCAAGAGAACTAGAATTATAAGTTGAGCCTGAATATATGACCGAATGGCAGAAATCTTATAATAAATCTTGAAAGCATGAAGAGTACCTCTTAAGAATGAGTGAAGAACATGGTTTCCTAAAATGGAATCTATTGGTGAAGATGCTGTGAACATTGTTAAAATGACAACAAAATATTTTGAATATTACATAAACTTAGTTGATAAAGCAGTAGCAGGATTTGAGAGGATCGACTCCAATTTTAAAGAATTTTTACTGTGGGTGAAATGCTATAAAACAGCATTGCATGTTATAGAAAAATCTTTCATTCAAGGCAGAGTCTATCAATGTGACAAACATCATTATCATGTTATTTTAATAAATTGCCAGAGCCACCCAAACCTTCAGCAACCATCACCTAGATCAGGCAGCATACATCAACATCAAGGCCAGATATTCCCTCAGCAACAAGATAATGGCTCACTGGAGACTCAGATGACTTTGTTTTATCAGCAATAAAGTATTTTCAATTAATATATGTATATGATTTAGACAATGCTATTGCACACTTAACAAACTGCAGTATAATATAGACATAACTTTTATATGCACTGAAAAATCAAAAAAAAAATGGTGACTTCTTTTACTGTGATATTTGTTTTATTTAGGTGATCTGATATGAAACTGGCAGTATGTCTAAGATATGCCCACATTTAATTTGTTAAGTGAGCCTTTGTGTTCCAAGACTTCTGGGATAACTTACTTGGTAGTAAACCTGGATGCCACCATTACATCAATGTAATTTCCTTCATGGCACTTTTTCTGACACCTCTTATTTCTTTCTCGATTGTCTATCCTATTTTTAAAAAGAAAGTGTGATACCTCTTGCCATTTTCTATACTGTGGTGCCTTCTCCCAAAGTTATTAAAACTACCAGAGTACCAAATGAAGGGATGATTTGAAATATTGGTGATAGTGTTGAGAATTTGAATGACTGAAAACACTGACGAAGCTAGGTGGTTTTCATTTCTGTTTTTAAAAAAACTGAGAGATGAATTGAAGTTTTCAGCTGGCAAATTGTTTTTATCTTAGAAAATGGTAGATTGAGAAAAGTTGTGTTACAACTTTTCTCAGGATGTGTCTATAGAAGCAAACAAAATCGCACAAAGGAATATTTGCAGAATGGTGTTTTATTCAAAGCTCAAAAAATGACATTCATTTTAATAAGGGATTTTTTCACAATTAAATGAATTACTTAAAAATGCTCTATTCATCTCAATAACATGCATTTTCTTTCCATGTTTAATTGTAATTTATCAAATTTGTGGTGTAATTTTGTTGATTTGATCAATGCTGTACCAAGAAGTATAATAACAACTTAGTACATGTGTGATTTTTAAAAGTTAAAATTTAGAGTCATAGGATACTAAGCCATTTCCAATGAGTATGACTTTTAAACATAAAATATATGTAGTTAGGATACAATTCTGTTATGAATTAAATGGTAGCACACATTCAAGAAGAAAAAAGTAAAAATATCCATTTTTTATAAGCAAGACCTTGTTTATATAGTCAAACAAACATGGTGCCTAGAATTTACTGAATACATTGGAAAAAGCAGTGAAACTATTTTGTTACTAATGAAGTAACAATGATTGAAGGCTGGAAGTAAGTGTGACTCCTCTCACCAAGACAGCTAACAACCTAACAGCATAATTTGGTTTATGTTCTGGCAATTTTAAGCTCTGCTGATTCAAAGGTTTCAGTTTTCATGAAGTGATACTTCTACCAGTGGACAAAAAAATGGTTTTATTCATTTGGACAGTAAGACTTCCTCATGGAGATTTTTGGTCCTTATGACACTCAATTGACAGATGGGAAAGGAGTTAAACTACTGAGTGAGGTGATTAATTCCAGTTACTCATATTTCTTAGTACTTTTATGTGCAATAGTAAAATTTCATAAAATGGCTAGGATGGCTCATTATGAACCTTGATCACCTGAATTGTTGGTTAAAAGTAAACGGAACATAGAATAGGTAGGGGAGAAATAGTTATAAATATCACCTATGGTCTCATGACTGTTAGAGAAACAAGATATAAAGTAGGTTTACATATGAGTTTTTATACTTAGAGAAATATTTTCTTTCTTCAGTTCCCCTATTATTTTGTTTAGGATATACCTGTAGTGGTTAATTTTATAATGTAAAATTTAGAATAAATAATATACCTGTGGAATAAATAGTGAATTAGAAAAAGAAATAAAATCTAATACTGAGGTTTTGAGTCTTCATTTTTGGCAGGAGAATGTGACCATTTTTGTTTTCATTAAGAATTGCTACAGAAGAAAGTACAATGCTCTTGTTATTTTTTGTTGCATAGAACTTTAAATATGAGAAGATGGTAAGAATGAATACTAAGCAGCCAAATGGGTGGACTGTGTTAGGCATTTATATTTTCTTTATTTCCATCCTTTTCATTGCCTTTCCTTCTATTGCAGCAGGTTCCACACTTACAAACTAATTTCCTGACATTCTTGCCAGGTAGCTTTTATTCAGATGTGTCTATTGGAGGCACAGAAGGAGAATGAAAGGCAGAAGAAAGAAATATTTCTTTTTCTTCCTTAGGTTTCTTATAATGCCTTGGAGAATGTCACAAGCAGGATGGACAACCTGCTTGTTGTCCAGGTTCTACTTGACATTAAAGTTTCAGGGGACATTATGGCAGCTGGTGCTCCACCAGTCTTGGCAGTATAAGACTCGTAAGCATTGGCTTCCACGGCAGCCACAACAACAATGGGTGACTCCAGGCCCTCTGTATCTATCAGGGTCAGCATAAAATAAGTTATTTAATGTATTTCATTTCTACTTGACAGAATTACATTACTGATATAAACTGTTCATTTTAAAATGTCAATATTTTAAATATGTCTTTCTCACTTTTTAAAAGTATAAAATAAATTTATGTGTCAGTGTAAAAATATGCAAACACTTTTAAAGGTTATACAGGAAAAAATTAAGACAATACTTCTGCAAGATCAAGGCTGCCTCATAGTCACATCTTTATTCCACAGGAAAGGCAAAAACAGGAAGCCCAGGGCAACTAAATTGCTTTTAAGTATGTGAGTCAGAAATTACAGATTGTTTCCACTATTTTTCATTCATGGCAATCCACTGACCTGTTCATAAATAATCAAGATGGAGAGCAGAACACTTAATAGTGTACTCAAATCAAATTACTGACTTTATGAAAAGGAGAGAAGGTTTTTATTCAAAAATAGCAGTCACTGCCCACAATATGTTCAAAAGACAAAATTACAGTCTTTAATTTACATCTAAAATACCTAATAAAGTTTCTATTTTCTGGCTTTTGAAGTCTTCGTAGCCTGTAGAACTAATTGCCCATGACCTAGAATTTTCTGTTCTAGAATTCATTTAACAAATATTTATACCACTTTTACTATGTTCCCAGCATATTTGGGGGTGGCAAAATATAGTTATGAATAAGAAACAATGATTCCTACCCTCATGGATCTCATATTCTACTGAAACAATATGTAACTATAATATATTATAGTATAATAAATAATATAATACAGATAAAGAAAGTACAAAATAATGAAAAGTGTTAAGGAGAATAAAAACAGCACCTTGCCTAAAATTTTCAGGCCTAAGACAAATTGCAAACAGAGGCTCTGCATGATTTTTACATTTATTATTCAGAAGTGTCCTTTGAATAGTCACAAATTTAGAGTGAACAATTCTACATATTTTCTCTTCAAAAACTAGAAATAAAGATAGATAACATTCTCTGATTGCAGAATACAAAAAATCTTACTTCTGATATTTAGAAAAAGAATTAAAAAATATTGGCCCACACTCAAAACTGGCTAGTCATATGCAGAAATCTGAATCTGGACCCTTTCCTTATACCTTGTACAAAAATTAACTCCAGTTGGATTAAAGATTTAAACATAAGACCTAACACCATAAAAACCCAAGAAGAAAACCTAAGCAAAACCATTCAGGACATAGGCATGGGCAAGGAATTCATGACTAAAACACCAAAAGCAATGACGACAAAAGCCAAGCCAGACAAATGGGATCTAATCAAACCTAAGAGCTTCTGCACAGCAAAAGAAACTATCATTACAGTGAATTGACAACAGAATGGGAAACTTTTTTTTTTTGCAATCTACCCTTCTGACAAAGGGCTAATATACAGTATCTACAAAGAACTTAAACAAACTTACAAAAAAAAGTCAAAAAGTGGGCAAAGGATATGAACAAGCAGTTCTCAAAGGAAGACTTTTATCTAGCCAACAAACATATGAAAAAAACTCATCATCACTGGTCATTAGAGGAATGAAAATCAAAACCACATTGAGATACCATCTCACACCAATTAGAATGGTGATCATTAAAAAATCAGGAGACAACAGATGCTGAACAGGATGTGGAGAAATAGGAACACTTTTACCCTGTTGATGGGAGTGTAAATTGCTTCAACCATTGTGGAAGACAGTGTGGCAATTCCTCGAGGATCTAGAAATAGAAATACCATTTGATGCAGAAATCCCATTACTGGGTATATACCCAAAGAATTATAAATCATTCTACTATAAGGACACATGTACATGTATGTTTTCTGTGACACTGTTCACAATAGCAAAGACTTGGAACCAACCCAAATGCCCATTGATGATAGACTGGAAAAAGAAAATGTGGCACATATACACCATGGAATACTATGCAGCCATACAAAAGGATGAGTTCCTGTCCTTTGCAGGGACGTGGATAAAGCTGGAAACCATCATTCTCAGCAAACTGACACAAGAACAGAAAACCAAACACTGCATGTTGTCACTATAACTGGGTGTTAAACAATGAGAACACATGGATACAGGGAGGAGAACATCACACATCGGGGCCTGTCAGGGGGTGGGAGGCTAGGGAAGAGATAGTGGGGGGGGGTAAAGGAGAGGATAGCATTAGGAGAAATACCTAATGTAGATGACAGGTTGATGGATGCAGCAGACCACCATGGCATATGCATACCTATGTAAAAAACCTGCACGTTCTGCACATGTACCCCAGAACTTAAAATACAATAAATTTAAAAAAAAGAATTAAAAAATAAAATCTTGGGTAAAATAGGCAATAAATGAAAATTTTAAAATTCATACAAATAAATAATAAAACAGTATTAGAGCCTATTGAGGATAGCGAAAGGAGTGATCAGAGAAAAATCAATAACTTAAATATGTATATCAGTTAAAAAACATATTTGAAATAGGCATCTAAGAAAAAAATTTAAAAAGCAGAAGGAAAGTATTAATAAAAAACAGAAATGAATTAGAATAATAGAACATATAAATAATTCTAAATTATGATTATTTGACTAAAAAGTAAGCAAATCTTTTTTAGGTTTTTATTTTATTTTTGTTTTTAATTAACACATAATATTTGTGAGTATATATATATATATATATATATGAAACCGTGTGATGGTTTTATACATATATACAGTGTGTAGTAATCAAATGAGAGTATTTAGCACATTTACTACCTCAAATGCATATCATTTCTTTGTTACTAAAATATTCTTTTTTTCTAACTATTTTGAAATATTTAATACACAATTGTTAGCCATAGTCAACCTACCAAGCAATAGAATATCTAAACTTATAGAAATGTAAAATGCACTGAAAAGTCTCAGCAATAGAATCAAACAAGCAGAAAAAAAGAACTTCAGAGCTTGAAGGTAAGATTTTTGAAATAACCCAATTTAATAAAAACGAAGAAAAAAGAATTTTAAAAAATTAATAAAGCCTCCAAGATGTTTGGGATTATGTTAAATGAACAAAACTAAGGAAAATTGGCATTCCTGAAGAAGAAGAGAAATTTAAAAGTTTGAAAAACATATTTGGAGGAATAATTGAGGAAGAATTACCTGGCCTTGCTAGAGATCTAGACATCCAAATATGAGGAGCTTAAAAAGCAGCTGGAAAATTTATCACAAAAAGATTATTACTTTGGCAGTAGTCATTGGGTTTTTTTAAAATCAGTCAAGATTAAGGAAAGATTATTAAAAGGTATAAGGCAAAAAACCAAGGTAGTCTCTAAAGGAAAACCTATCAGATTAACAGAAGATTTATCAGCAGAAACCCTACTAGCTGGAAGGAATTGGTGCCCTATCATCAGCCTCTTTAAACAAAACAATTATCAGCCAAGAATTTCATATTCCGTGAAACTAAGCTTTATAAATGAAGGCAAGATACAATATTTTTCACATAAACAAACACTAATTGAATTTCCCACTACTAAGCCAGCACTAACATGAATTGCTAAGAAAAGCTCTAAATCCTGAAAGACATCCTGGAAATACATCAAAATAGAACCTCTGTAAAGTATAAATCTCATAGGACCTGTAAAAAAACAATACAAAAGTAATTTTTTAAAAAGGTATTCCAGCAACAAATAGCACAATGAATAGAAGATAATCTCACATCTCTCTACAAACATTGCATGAAAATGGCCTAAATGTTTCACTTAAAAACACAGAAGCACAGAATGGATAAGAATTAACCAACCAACTATCTGCTCCCTTCAAGGGACTCACCTAACACAGAAAGACTCACATAAACTTAAGATAAAGAGGTGGAATCATACATTGCTTGCAAATGGATACCAAAAGAGAGCAGGAATAGCTATTCATATGACAAAAAAAAAACAACTTTAAAGCAACAGCAGTTAAAAAAGACAAAGAGGGACATTATATAAAGACAAATGGCCTTGTTCAACATGAAAATATCACAATCCTAAATATATGCACCAATGCTGGAGCTTCCTAATTTATAAGCAATTCCTACAAGATCTAAGCAATGAGATGAACAGAAACACAATAGTATTGGGGGAATTCAGTACTCCACTGGTGGAACTAGATAGGCCATCTTAACAGAAAGTCAACAAATAAACAATGAATTTAAACTATACCCTAGAACAAATGGACTTAACAGATATTTAATGATCGTTCTATGAAACAACCACAGAATACACATTCTATTCATCAATGCATGAAACATTCTCTGAGATAGACCATATGATAGGCCACAATACAAGTCTTGATAAAATTAAGAAAATTAAAATTATATTAAGTACTCTCTCTGGCCACAGCATAAAGAATTGGAAATTAACTATAAATGGAACCTTCAAAAGCATGCAAATGCATGGAAATTAAATAACCTGCTCCTGAATGATGATTGACTCAACAATGAAATCAAGATGAAAATTTAAAAATTATTTGAACTGAACAATAATAGTGACAGAACCTATCAAAACCTTTGGAATACAGCAAAGGTGGTGCTAAGAGGAAAGTTCATATCCCTAAACACCTACATCAAAAAGTCTGAAAGAGCACAAATAGACAATCTAAGGTCACACCTCAAGAAGCTAGAGAAACATAAGCAAACCAAACTCAAATTCAGCAAGAAAAACAAAAAAAACAAGATCAGAGCACAACTAAATGAAATTGAAACAACAACAAACAAAAGAAAACAACACAAAAAAGATAAATGAAACAAAAAGCTGGTTATTTCCAAAGATACATAAAATTGATGTGCCATTAGCAAGATTTACCAAGACAAAAAGAGAAGATCCAAATATGCTCAATTAAAAATGAAATAGGTGATATCACAACCAACACCAAAATTACAAAAGATCATTCAAGGCTAATATGAACACCTTTATGCACATAAACCTGAAAACACAGAGAAGATGGATGAATTACTGGAAATGTAAAACCTTCCTAGCTTAAATCAGAAAGAATTAGAAACCCAAAACCAACCAATAACAAGCAGAGATTAAAATGTAATAACAGATTACCAACAGAAAATATTTACTACCAGTTTTAAGGTTGAAATCTATCAGATATTCAAAATATTAGTACTAATATTATTGATACTATTTTACAAGATAGAGGAAAGAGGAATGATCCCTAAATCATTCTATGAAACCAGCATCACTGTAACACCAAAACCAGAGAAAAATATAAGAAAAAAAAAAGAAACTACAGACCAATATTCCTGATGAATATAGATGCAAAATTTCTTAACAACATACTAGCTAACCAAATCTAACAACATATCAAAAAGGTAATCCACTATGATCCAGTGGGTTTCATGCCAGGAATTCAAGGATAGTTTAACATACATAATTCAATTTGTGATATATCAGATAAAAATATTTAAAAACAAAAATTATGCAATCATCTCAATAGACACAGAAAAAGCATTTGACAAAACCCAGCATCCCTTTATGATTAAAACCCTCAGCAAAATCAACATATAAGGGATATACACTAATGTAATAAAATCCATCTATGACAAACCCATGGCCAACATAGTACTGAACAGGGAAATGTAAAAGCATTCTCTCTTAGAACTGCAAAAAGACAAGAATGCCCACTATCACTTCTATTCAACATAGTACTGAAAGTCCTAGCTAGAGCAATCAGGCAAGATAAAGAAATAAGAAACATCCAAATTGGTAAAGAGGAAGTCAAACTGTCACTGTTTGCTAATGATATAGTTATATACCTAGAAAACCCTATAGACTCCTCCAAAAAGTTTCTAGGGTTGACAAATGAATTCAGCAAATTTTTTAGATGCAAAATTAATGTACACAAATCAGTAGCTCTTCTATACCCCAACAGGCCAAGCAAGTTGAAAATCAAATCAGGAACTCAACCCCTTTCACAATAGCTGAAAAAAAAAAAAAACTTAATAATATACCTAACCAGGGAGGTGAAAGACTTCTACAAGGAAAACTACAAAACATTGCTGAAAGAAATAATAGACAACACAAATAAATAAAAACACAACTCTTATTCATGGATGGGTAGAATCAATATTGTAAAAATGACCATAGTTCCAAAACCAAGCTACAAATTCTATACAGTTTTTATCAGAATGCCACCATAATTCTTCACAGAATTAGAAAAACAATCCTAAAATTCACATGGAACCAAAAAAGGGCTCATGTAGCCAAAGCAAGACTGAGCAAAAAGAATAATATGGAGGCATCACAATATCTGATTTCATACTATACTATAAGAACATAATCATCAAAACTGCATGGTATTGGTATAAAAATGGGAATGTAGACCAATGGAACAGGATAGAGAACCCAGAAATAAACCCAAATACTTCCAGCCAACTGATCCTTGACAAAGAAAACAAAAACATAATGTGGGGAAAGGACACCCTATTCAACAAATGGTGCTGGGATAATTGGCAAACCACATGTAGAAGAATAAAACTAGATCTTCATATCCCACCTTATACAAAAATCAAATTAATATGGATCGATGACTTCAATCTAAGACAGGAAACTCAAAATTCTAGAAAATAACATCAGAGAAACCCTTCTAGATGTTGCCTCAGGAAAGGATTTTACGACTAGGAACCCAAAGCAAATAAAATAAGAACAATGATAAATAGCTTGTACTTAACTAAACTAAAAAGTTTTTGCACAGAAAAAAACAATAAGCAGAGGAAATAGAAAACCCAGAGTGAGAGAAAATCTTCACAATTTATATATCTGACAAAGAGCTAATATCCAGAATCTAAAAGAAACTCAAACAAATTAGCAAGAAAAAAAAATCCATCAAAAAGTCGATTAAGGACATGAATAGACAGTTCTCAAAAGAAGATTTACAAATGGCCAGCAAACATATGAGAAAAAAGCTCAACATTACTAATGATCAGAAAAATGGAATTCAAAACCACAAGGAGATACCATCTTACTCCTGCAAGAATGGCCATGATCAAAAAATAAAAAATTATAATAGATGTTGATATGGATGTGGTGAAAAGGGAGCACTTCTACACTGCTGGTGGGAATGCAAACTAGTACAATCACTATGGAAAACAGTGGAGAGATTCCTATAATAACTAAAAGTAGAACTACCATTTGATCTAACAATCCTACTACTGAGTATCTACCCAGAGGAAAAGTTATTATACAAAAAAGATACTTGCATACACGTGTTTGTAGCAGCACGTTTCACAATTGAAAAAAAAATTGGAACCAGCCCAAATGCCCATCAATCAATGAGTGGATAAAGAAATTGTGAGATATATGTATATGATGGAATATCATTCAGCCATAAACAAAAACAAAATATCGGCATTCACAGCAACCTGGATGGAATTCAAGACCATTATTCTCAGTGAAGTAAATCAGGAATGGAAAACCAAATATTTTATGTTCTCATTCATAAGTAGGAGCTAAGGAATGAGGACAGAAAGGCATAAGAATGATACAATGGACTTTGGGGGCTGGAGGAAAAGGGTGGGATGGTGGTGAGGAATAAAAGACTACAAACTGGGTACTGCTTTGGGGATGGGTGCACCAAAATCTCACAAATTAACACTAAAAAACTTATATAACCAAACACCATCTATTCCCTAAAAACTTATGGAAATAAGGAAAAAAAAGTTTATTCCTCCTCTCCTACTGTAACATTGCACTTGCTGACAAATCCCTCTCCATCTGACCTAGACCATACTCCTTAGCCCTTGGTAATCACTATTCTGCTCTTTATTTTTATATCATTGACTTTTCTAGATTCCACATATGGGTGAGATGATGTACTATTTGTGTTTCTATGCCTGTCTTATTTTACTTAATATAATGGGAGCTAAACGTTGAGAACACAATGATACATCGAGGAGAACAAAGCACACTGGGGTCTGTCGGATGGTGGAAGGTGAGAGAAGGGAAAAGATCGTGAAAAATAACTAATGGATAGTAGACTTAATACCTGGGTGATAAAATAATCTGTATAACTATCCCCTATGACATATGTTTACCTATGTAACAAAATTATACACCCTCTACATACACTCCTGAATGTAAAATAAAAGTTAAAAAATATATCTTCAATACATTTTGATTCAATTTTTTAAAATTTCCAAATTAGAAAAGGATCTAATTTCATTATGCTGCATGTGGATATCCAGTTTTCTCAGTGTCATTTATTGAAGAGACTCTCCTTTCCCCATTGTATGTTCTTGGTACCTTTATCAAAATCGATTGACCATATATTGTTTAGTTTATTTATGGGTTTTCTATTTTCTTCCATTTGTCTGTGTTTTTGTTTTTGTGCCAGTACCGTGGTGCTTTGATTACTGTAGCTTTGTAACATATTTTTAAATCAGGGAGTGTGATTTCTTTAGCATTGTTCTCTTTGCTCAATATTGTTTTGGATATGTAGGGTCTCGTGTTTCCATGACAATTGAAATATTTTGATGGCAGCAGTGGCCCATCTGGAGTGATCATTACCAAGACGCCACTGCAGTGGGGAGTTTTGTCCAGGACTGTATGCTCCATGGAACAGGCAGGAGTCCTGTGTCCTTGGGCTTAGGCTACCTGCTCCACAGAGAAAACTAGAGCCCTACCACAGCTCTAGACTTGGGTGTCTCTGTGCTATTGGGTGCCTGGGAGGTTCACTGCCCCCAGTGTCCTCAGAAGTGCCTTTTGGCACTGCCTGGCTTCTCCCCACTGTTGACACCTGTTGCAATATTGGAGATGTGGCTGGAAATGCATGCTCCGCAGAGTCTGTGGGAACTATGGACAAGCAGGAGCCCCACCTCTTTGGAACTGGCCAGGCAAGAGATCCTTGCATACAGCTGCAGCTCGCCAAGGCCCTCTGCAGACCCAGATATCTCTGGGCTCTTGGGGAAATGCAAAGGTCCCCATGCCACCACCCCCTACAGGCTAAGAGTTGTCTGACCTCTCCCCTCTCCCAGAGCCTGCTCTGATCTTAGAGCAATATTGGCCTGAACCCAGGTGCTGCTGCAGCCTGCCTGGGTGGCTGCTCGCTCAGGTCAATGCTGACACACTAGCCCCCTGCTACCTTGGCTCCCTCTAGATTTTGGACACTGGCAAGTATAGGAGGAAAGCCAAAGGGGTGGAGGGCTGAAGGCAGCACAGTGCTGGCCTGCAGGTGCCACTTGGCACAAACAGCCTGGGCACCAGAATGGCAGTGAAAGGCAGAGAGACTCCTGGGCAATAGAGGGTGGATCTCCAGTCCACCTTCAAGCTGGGGAAGGCCTGTGTCTGGGAACTGGCCTGTGGACCAGTCCTGTGGACTAAAGGTGGACTGCTGATGCTTTTTTCTGGGTCCATCCATGGTTGTTCATGGAACAATCAGCATACACTTTCCTTATCTGAACACCATGTGAAGCCCTGACTCAGCCAGAGCAGAACAGATGTCAAGGCGACCAGCTGCAGAGAGAAGCTGCCCTCCAGGGCCTCCTCTCTACTGAGAGCTGCAGACATCCAGACATTCAGCTGCAGAGAGGTGCTACTCTCTCCAGGGCCTCCTCTTGGCTGAGAGCCAAACACTCATCAGGATAACCTGCTGGCAGAAAGGATCCACCCATTCCAGGCCTCCTCTCTGCTGAGAGTTGCAGAGAAGACAGGATGACCTGACTACAGAGAGGAGCTACCCACTGCAGGTCTCTGGGCTGCCATAACACTCAATAAACCTTCTTTTCATCTTGTTCACCCTCCACTTCTGTACATATCTCATTCTTTCTGGATGCAGGAAAACAACTTGGGCAAAGGTACCTGTGGCCACAGAGATGTCCAGCCAGAAAAGTGATACCAAAAAGATCCCATAGCATTTCTTTTTCATTTACGTTAAAAATGGCATTGACACTTTCATAAGGATTGCAGTAAAACTTTAGATTGCTTTGAGTAATATGGACATTTTCATAGTATTAATGAACATGAGAAAGCTTCCCATTTATTTGTATCTTTTAAATTTATTTTTTCAGTATTTTACAGTTTTCATTACCCAGATTCTTTACCTCCTTAGTGGAATTTACACCTAAGTATCTAATTTTTTGTTGCTACTATAAATCATATTGTTTTCTTAATTTTCTTTTCAGATTGTTACTAATACATAGAAGTGCCACTAATTTTTTAATGCTGATTTTGTACCTTGCAACTTTGTTCAATTTATTTATCATTTCTAAAAGTTTTTGGTAGAGACTTTAGGGTTTTCTTAAGATTATGTTATCAACAAATAGGGAAATTTCACTTCCATCGTGTGAGGACATAGCAAGAAGGCCTTCATCAGATCCTGATGACTTGATCTTGAAATTCCTAGCCTCCAGAACTGTGAGAAACATATTTTTGTATTTATCAATTACCTAATCTCAGATATTGTATCAGCATAAAACAGACTAAGATAGTTGATGACAGTTTTACAGTGATTAGTCTAATTACTATTAATGTTAATATTGCTTAGTATATGTAATGTGAAATATGATAACACATGGGCATATAAAGGACAAAATATCTTAGCAGATGAAGAACTTAGAGAACTCATAAAACAATTTTTTTAGTTACATATGTCCGCACTTGATACTCTTCTATGCACTGGGAATCTGATAGACTAAAAAAAGATAAAATTTTGGCCATAAGAAAATTGCATTTCTCAGCTAAAGAACATCTTCCCTGTTAATCACTCCAATGGGAAAATCCTGAGAACGGTTGACAACTATGTTATAGTGTGATGAATACAATGAGAAGCCAGGGCACAGGAAGGAGGAATTCAAAAAGAAGGAGCGTCTAACCTGGTTTTGTGAGAACAAATTTATGAAAAGTGTCTTAGAAGTGGTAATGCCTGTGCTAAGACTAGAAAGATTTATTTGTTGATTTAAAAACTTTCTGCGTAATATGTGTAATGTACCTGAAATTGCTTCATGTGCTTACAAATGAGTTATTAATTTGATTTAATTGTCTTGACAAGTCTATGAGGTAAGGAAAGTAAAGAACATAGGGGGCTATATTACTTTTCCCAAATCATAAAGCTAGACAGTGGTTCCAAAATGCATCCATTAACTGCAATATACTATGCTGCTGCTTATAACGTTTTTGTAAAGCTGTGTTGGGGTGAGCAGGAGGTCAAAGGAATGGGGTATAGGACAATCAGTAAGCAGTCTATAAAAGTCTATAAAACATTTGTCTTTACTGGACATTATTGTTAAGGTAGAAGTATTAATATTTTTTACAGACTCCATGATATAGATCAAATAACATGGTTATGTTTGTTAAGGATATGCATTGCCTGTTTAATCCAATAATAGCAATATTTAGATTCCCTCTCATGTGTTTTATAATTAATTTAGAAGTTTAATCATGGATATCTATGGTCATGTCTTTTGTAAGTAGCTATATAGGATATTCTTGTTAGAAATACCTAGCATACTAAGGTAAAATGAGATTGCAAAAGGGTAATCCAAATGATAAAAATAAAGCTATACATCCAGGAAAAAGATCTAATTCTAGCTTTTATATTATTCCTTGAGGAGTTTTATGTTTTCCCACTATATACCAACTGAACTGAACTAGGTTCTCAGTTAAGTATTTGTTAGTGCATTTTCACACTGCTATCGAGATATCATCTGAGACTGGGCAATTTATAAATAAAGGAGGTTCTGCATGGCTGGGGAGGCCTTGAAAAACGTACAATCATGGCAGAAGGAGAAGCAGGCACCTTTTTCGCAAAGTGGCAAGTGAGAGGGGTTAAATGTCAAACATGATTCTAACTGGTGCCCTATCATGCTGTTGCAAAACTGGTATCCTGGATGCAAGACAAAGTTCTCTCCACTCTTTTCTCTCCTCCAGCAGAAGGAAGGATATATTTTTTTTTTTGGAGCTATGAGCTGTGTAGATTAGGGAAGAGGTGATGTAAGAACTCTGTTGGCTGCCCCAGCTGGTGTCTGAATAAGTCCCCCCCACCCCACCCAATCCAATGTCTCTGGGCCTAGTTGAGCACTAGGACTCACCTAAGTGTTATACTGTTTTACGGCCTACACTGACTTTTAAGTCCATTTATAGATGCAGCTCATTGCAGCCCTCAGTGGTGAGGTTTGCAGACACTCAGGTTTGGATTGCTGGGATAGAAGATTCCTCTCTGGCTAGGGCTGTTTTAAATGCTGCCTCTGTGGGCTGGTGTCAGCCAAGTTTGCTCCTGTTTTTCTTTCTGCTCTAACAAGACAGCATTGAGTTCAATGCCTAACTACTGCTGTGTTCTCCCTCACTCAATGCCCAGAGACACTCTGCAACAGGTCACTGCAGCTGGGTCATGGGGAGGGGTGTTGTTGGCAATTCAGTATTGTTTTTTTCTCTCTTCGTACCTCTTTCAGCAATATGAGAATAAAACCAGGCACTGTGAGGGCTCACCTAATTTTTAGTTCTTCTAATGATTTCTTTTTCTGTGTAGATAGTTAAATTGGTATCTTTCTGTGGGGGATGATTACTGAAGCCTTTTGTTCTGCCATCTTGCTTGACCTCTCCTTATGTTTTATATCCATTTATGTTTTGTTGAACATCTAAGTTGATTACATTTCCTATTGCAAATAATCCCATAATAAACATGGGAACACAGATATCTCTTTGACATACCTATTTATTTCCTTTTTATATACACCAAATAGTACAATTGCTGGTTCATATGTTCCAGTTTTTTTTTTTTTTTTGAGGAACCTCCATACAGTTTTCAATTATGGCTGTACTTATGTACATCACCCCAACAGTGTATGTGTTCTCCTTCATATACTTGCCAGCGTTTTTTACATACTGTCTTTTTCATAATAGCTGTTCTAATGGGGATAAGCCGATACTCTATTGTTGTTTTGATTGGAATTTCTCTGATGATTAGTAATTTAAACATTCTTTTATATAACTCTTAGCCACTTGTATGCTTTCTTTTGAAAAATGTCTATTCAGGTATTTTGCACATTTTAAAATCAGATTACTTTTTTTTTGCTATTGATTTGAGTTCCTATTATATTAATTAACCTGATGTCAGGTACATACTTTTTGATATGGTTGGGATTCATATCCCAACCCAAATCTTGTATCAAATTATAGTCCCCAATGTTGAAGGAGGGGCCTGGTGGAAGGTGATTAGATCATGGGATCAGATTTGCCCCTTGCTGTTCTCATGATTGTGAGTAAGTTCTCACGAGATCTGTTTTTTTAAGTGTGTAGCACCTCCTCTTTCCCTGTCTTCCTCCTGCTCTGACCATGTAAGACATGCTTGCTGCCCCATCTGCCTTTGGCCATGATTTAAGTTTCCTGAGGTCTTCCCATTCATGCTTCCTAAACAGCCTGTGGAACCATGAGCCAATTAAACCTTCTTTCTTTCTAATTAAAATAATAATAATATTAATAATGAAAAGGGTAAAGAGACAAACCACATAATGGAATAAATATTTGAAAATGGTAATAGTCCATTCTCACATTGCTATAAAGAAATATCTAACATTTGGTAATTTATAAAGAAAAGAAGAGAAAGAGAAAGGGGGAGAGAGAAGAGGAGTCCTGCTCTATTGCCCAGGCTGGAATGCAATTTAAAAATAGGTATTAAAAACCTATTTTTTGCTGATAATTGTGCTTAACAGCAGAGACAGGAAGGAATAAGGGAAGAAAATAACAAACAGACAACTAATATTTTATTTAAGTCTGTTAAATGCTATGCAAATGCTGAAGAGTGATTTACTTCCAATTATGTGATCACTTTCAAAATAGGTGTAATGTGATACTGAGAAAAACGTATGTTCTGTGGACCTGGGGTGAAGAATTCTATAAATATTCACTGAGTTTACTTGTTCCAGGTCTGAGTTCAAATTATAGATGTTCCTGTTAATTTTCTATCTCATTTATCCCTCGAATATTAACAATGTGGTGTCAAAGTCTCCCGCTATTATTTTGCCGGAGTCCATGTCTCTTTATAAATCATTAGGAACTTGTTTTATGTATCTGGGTGTTCCTATATTGGGTGCATATATATTTATGATCATTGACTCCTGTTGTTGTATTGATCCTTTTACCATTATGTAATGTTCTTCTTTGTTTCTTTTAGTCTTTGCTACTATTAAAGTCTATTTTGTCAGAGGTGAGAATTACAACTCCTGTTTCTTTTTCTTTTTTTCTTTCTTTTTTTTTTTTTTTGCTCTCCATTTGATTGATAAGTCTTCCACCAACCCTTTGTTTTGAGGCTTTGTGTGTCCTTGCTTATGAGATAGATCTGGATACAGCGTACCAATGGGTTTTGACTTTTTATTCAATTTGCCTGTCTGTGTCTTTGATTGGGGTATTTAATCCATTTAAATTTAGGATTAATATTGATATTTGTGAGTTTAATATTGTTGTTTAATGCTAGCTGGCTCTTTTGCCCATTAGTTGATATAGATTCTTCATTATGGGGATACTCTTTACCTTTTGGTAAGTTTTTGGGATGACTGATACTGGTTGTTCCTTTATGTGTGTAGTGCTTCTTTCAGAAGCTCTTGTAAAGCAGGCCTGGTGGTGATGAAATCTTTAAGTGCTTGTTTGTTCATGAAAATTTTTATTTTTCCTTCATTTATGAAGCTTAGTTTGGCTGGATATGAGATTCTGGGTTGAAAATTCTTTTCTTTGAGGATATTGAATATTGGCCCCCCACTGTCTTCTAGTTTCGAGGGTTTCTGCTGAGAAATCTGCTGTGAGTCTGATAGGCTTCCCTTTATGGGTAACCTGACCTTTCTTTCTAGCTGCCCTTAAAATTTTCTCCTTTATTTCAACCCTGGTAAATCTAATGATTATGTGTCTTGGGGTTGCTCTACTTGAGGAATATCTTTGTGGTGTTCTCTGTGTTACCTGGAGTTGAGTATTTTCCTGCCTTACTAGGTTAGGAAAGTTTTCCTGAATAATATCCTGAAGAATATTTTCCAGCTTGGTTCATTCTCTTCATGATATTCAAGTACACCTATCAAATGTAAATTAGGTCTTTTCACATAGTCCCATATTTCTTGGAGATTTTGCTCATTCATTTTTACTCTTTCTTCTCTAATCTTGTCTTCTCATTTCATTTTATTAAGTTGGGCTTCGACCTCTGATATCCTTTCTTCTGCTTGATCAATTCGACTGTTAAAACCTGTGCATACTTCACGGAGTTCTCATATTGTATTCTTCAGTTCCATTAATTCACTTATATTCCTCTCTAAATTGTCTATTCTCGTCATGATTTCATCAAATCTTTTTTCAAGGTTCTTGGTTTCTTTACAATGGGCTAGTCATTATTTTATTATTGTTTTCTGTGGAGAAGCATTTTAGTTAGATATAATCCTCTTTATTTTTGCTTTTGTTTTCTCTGCTTTTGAAGTCTTATCCAAACTTGTGTTTAATCCAATGTCCTAAAATATTTTTTGCATTCATTCTAGTATTTTTTTTTTTGAGACAAGAGTTTCACTCTTGTTACCCAGGCTGGAGTTCAATGGCACGATCTTGGCTCACCGCAATCTTCACCTGCTGGGTTCAGGTAATTCTCCTGCCTCAGCCTCCTGAGTAGCTGGGATTACAGGCACGCACCACCATGCCCAGCAAATTTATTTTTTGTATTTTTAGTAGAGACGGGGTTTCACCATGTTGACCAGGATGGTCTCGATCTTTTGACCTCATGATCCACCCGCCTCGGCCTCCCAGAGTGCTGGGATTACAGGTGTTTTAGTACTTTTATCATATTGGGTCTTACATATGTGCCTTTGATCCATTTTGAGATCATTCTGTATATGGTGAGAGATAGAAGTCTAGTTTCATTTTTCTGTATGTTAATACCCTGTTTTCTCAACACCTGTTATTGAATAAACTATCTGTTCACCAATGTATGTTCTTGGATCCATTATTTAAACAAGTTGACTCTAAGTCTATGGATTGATTTCTCTTCCTTTATTTTGTTTCATTAGGCAAAATACTTATTTATATGCCACTACCATGCTGTGTTGTTTACAATAGCTTCATAATATATTCTGAAGTCAGGTAGTGTGATGCCTCCAGCTTTGCTCTTTTTCATTGAGTATTTATTTTGCAATTCAGGGTCTTTTATGGTTTAATATAAATTTTAAATTTTTTTTCTGTTTCTGTGAAGAATGTCATAAAAATTTTGACAGATTGCATTGAGTCTATGGATTGTTTTGCTAGTATGAATGTTTTAGCAATGTTAATTAGTCACATCTGTGAACACAGGATATGTTTCCATTTATTGTGTCCTTGTAATTTATTTCATGAACACTTTAAACCATTAATTGTATAAATCTTCCCCTTTTGATTATATTTATTCCTAGCTTTGTTTTAGTTATTGTACATTGGATTGCATTTTTTCAGATAGTTTGCTATTGGAATATAAAATTATTATAATTTTTGATGTTGATTTCGTATCTTGAAACTTAAATGCATTTTTTAAATTCTAACAGTGTTTCAAAAAAAGTTTTATTTAAAAGAAAGTCATGCTTCTGTAAATAAAAAAAAAATTGACTTTCTTTTTTTCCAATTTAGATACCTTTTATTTATTTCTCTTTCTTAATAGCTGTGCCTAAAACTTACAGTCCTAATTTGAATAAAAGTGGTGAAAGGGGGCATTCTTGTGTTATTTCAGATATTAGAGGAATAGCTATCAACATTTTTCCATTCACCATGATATAAGCTGTGACTTTGTCAAATAGAGCTTTTATTGCGTTGAAGTACATTGTTTCTATACTAAATTTGTTGAGAATTTTTATTATAAAAGGATGGTCTATTTTTTTCAAACACTTCTGCATTTACTGAAGTGATCATATACTTTTTGTCTTTCTTCTGTTAATGTGATGTATTATATTTATTCATTTCTATACATTGTACCATCCTTGCAAGTCTGGAATGAATCTCACTTGATCACCATGAATGGTCTACATAATATAATGTTGAATTTGGTATGCTAGTGCTCTTTGAGGATTTTTGCATTTATGTTCATCAGGAATATTATTGTATACTCCCATTTTCTTTTATTGCTTTGTCCTTATCTAGTTCTGGTGTCAGGGTAATGCTGGCTCCATATAATTAGTTTGGAAGAATTCCATCCTGTCCAGCTGGCCCCATAGAATGAGATTGGAAGAATTCCATCTTGTCTAGTTTTTGGAAATAGTTTGAAAAGAATTAATAATAATTTTTATTTAAATATATAGTAGAATTCAGCAGTGATGCCATGAGGTCCTGGGCTTTTCTTTTATGGGAGACATTTTATCATTGATTCAATCATGTTCTCTGTTGGTCTGTTAAGGTTTTCTATTTCTTCATGATTCAGATTTGGTAGGTTGTTTGTGTCCAAGAATTTATCCATTTCTTCGTGGCTTTCCATTTTCTTGGTATATATTTGTTCAAAATCGTCTCTAATGATTCTTAGTATTTCTGTGGTGACAGTTGTAATATCTGATTTTCATCTCTGCTTTTATTTGAGTTCTTCATCTTTTTGTTTTAGCTAGTCTAGCTAAAAGTTTGTCAATTGTATTTACCTTCTTAAAAATCTAGCTCTTCGTTTTATTGATTTTTTTTACTCTTTATTTTGTTTATTTCTAAGCCAATAGTTATAATTTTTTTCATTCTAATTTGGGTTTATCTTTGCTATTGTATTTTTAGTTAACTGAAGCATAATGTTAGATTTTTAATTTGAAACCATTATTTATTTTTTGATATAAGTATTCATTGGTATGAAGTACTCTATTTAAACTTCTTTTGCTATGTTCTATAGGTTTTGGTATGTTTCCATTTATCTCAAAAGTTTTATATTCTTTTATTGACCACTTGGTTATTCAAGAGCATGTTTCATTTTCATGTATCTGTAAAATGTTCAAGATTTCTTTTATTATTGATTTCTTATTTCATAAAAGTGTAGTAAGAAGATGTTTGATATGATTAAAACCTTCTTAGATTTGTTTATACTGATTTTATAGCCTTATATGATCTATCTGAAAGAATGTTTCATGTGCAGTTGAGGAAAAATTGTATTCAGTAGCTGTTGAATAGAATGTTCTGTATATGTCTGTTAGGTCCATTTGGTCTCAAGTACAGCTTAAATCCATTATTTTTTTCTTAACCTTTTTTTAAATCAAATTGGGTAATAAATGACATGAGTAATGTAAAATTGTCCTTCGTACCCTGTTTAATGCATCTTTTAGTATTGTTATACTGAAATGAGGTACTATAATCTTTCACCTTAGTTCCTGATTTTTTATGGTGGTTTTGTGTGTGTGTGTGTGTGTGTGTGTGTGTGTGTGTGTGTGTGTGTGTGTATAGTTGTTCAAATTGATGTCTTTGTTAGAGGAAAATCCCTGGAGAGTACTACTCTACTATCTTGTGCTGCCCTCTCATTAAATAAGCAACTCTTTAAATAATTAGAAAAAGTACAAATATGTGATATAAAGAAATGAAAACTGGGAAATAATCATATAGAAGGATAAAATCAAAACTATAAGAAACTAATATTTTCACCTCTATTGTGATAAATGTAAAAAATTAGAGGAAATAGATAATTTTCTAGAAAAATATACTTTACCAAAAATGACCATAATATACATAGACTCAACAGACTAATTTCCACAGAATAATTTATAAAATTATCCAAAAGATCATCTCACCTTATATAAACACAAACAACAAAACAACAAAGACTCAGGTAATGGCTTACCTGGAAGAGTCTATCTAATCTTAAGAAGCTGTTAAATTACTTCAGAACATAGAAATAAATAGAGCCTGAAGCTATTTATTTTTTATGAAGCTACTTAAGACTCAGAACATTTCAAGCAACAGCACAAAACATAAAACTATAAACCAATCTCATTTAGAAAACTAATTGTAATACTCAAAATATTAGTTATTCAACAGCACAGTCAAAGAACAAATCCATATTGAGTAAGATTTGTTTCAAGAATGCAAAGACAGTACGGTAATAGGATACCCGATAATCTCTCTCATTATCATAGTAGATCTAAGAACAAATTTTGATTAACTCTGTAGATGCTGAAAATCATATTGCAAAACTCAACAATTTGATTTATAAAAATAATAAAATAAGAATGCATGGACATTTTCTTAATCTAATAAAATTCTTACACCCAAAACAGCATTATGTTTAATGTGTGGATAATAGATACATTTGCACTGAAGTATAAAGTTAGATGAGAATGTTCACAATTATTCTTATTTGATTTTAACTTCAACATACTAGCCAACACAATTAGACCTGTGAAAGAAATTAGATGTAAATTACAGAGAGGAATATTTATTTCTTTTTGCAAATGATAAGATTGTTTATAGAAAATCCAAGTAGATTGAATTAAAGAATAATTAAAAGCAGTGAATCAGTGAGGTACAAAATAATACAAAGAAATTAGTAACTGTTATATGAATGCATAATCACCAATATGGTTATTATTGAAACAGAATAGAGAGTGTGATGGAACATGTCAAGCCTTAACAATCACAATTAAACCAACTAAATATGTAAGATATATTATTATTAATAGGCATGTTTTATATAAAGGTAAATCTGTGAAAGCACTCATGAAGGAAAAAACGAAGAAGATAAGCAATATATACTCCCCTAAATATAAATGCTCAAAAACATAATGTTATTAATCCTTCATAAACTAGTCTATAAATTTAATATAAAGCCAATAAAAACACTAACAGTGTTTTATGGGAAGCTAGAAAAACTGATTATCATGCCTATAGAGAAAAATAAACAAGTACCTATAAAACATTCTGAAAGAGTACTAAAATGAGAATAATTATATGATGATATGAAAAATATAAGATGGTAATAAATAAGACCCATTATAGAAAACAGTCTGAAGTTTCCTCAGAAAACTAAAAATAGAATTATCATGTGATCCAGAAATCACACTTCTGGACATACATTTTGAATAACTGTAATCAAGAAATTCAATATCCAAAATGCTCCCAAATTGGAGTTCTGAGATGATGTCACAGGTGAAAAATTCTACATCTGACCTTATGTGACATGTTGCATTCAAAACAGGTGCACAAGACACAGTTTATTCATATCCTCAAGGGAAAAAAGATTTTCCCAGCTTCTCTCAGCTGCAGTATACCTTTTCTGTGCATGCCCAGATTCCTACAAACAAACATACCCACAAAATGAAATAAATCGTATGTGCATAGGCTAGATGTACCAACAATAGGTTTCTCATGATACCCCACATGGGGCCAATACCTACGTGCTTTACTTATTATTGTTATTTTCGGTTTATTCTCTGTTCTATAGTTGTAAAGATACAGTGTAAAATATCAAGAAGGCCTGCAGATACTTTTATGGGTAACTGATAAAATGAAAGCATTTATGTTTAATAAATAAAATTAATGTATGAATAATAAATGTATTTATATATAAATTATTTACTAATAATATTATTTATTTAATAAATAAATAGAAGAGGAAGCATTTATGTTTATCTGTGACATAGAAGTCAAGTTGTTGTAGAAACTAGGTAGCAGTGTAAGTGTGAAATGTCTTATAGAAGAGTATGGTATTGGGCCGGGCGCGGTGGCTCAAGCCTGTAATCCCAGCACTTTGGGAGGCCGTAGCGGGTGGATCACGAGGTCAACAGATCGAGACCATCCTGGTCAACATGGTGAAACCCCGTCTCTACTAAAAATACAAAAAATTAGCTGGGCATGGTGGCGCGTGCCTGTAATCCCAGCTACTCGGGAGGCTGAGGCAGGAGAATTGCCTGAACCCAGGAGGCGGAGGTTGCGGTGAGCCAAGATTGCGCCATTGCACTCCAGCCTGGGTAACAAGAGCGAAACTCCGTCTCAAAAAAAAAAAAAAAAAAAAAAGAAGAAGAGTATGATATTGGAATGAGCACCATATATGACCTGAAGAAAAAGAATGCTAAACTTTTGATGTTTTAGGCTCAGAGTGATGAACAAAAGTTAAAAAAATTTAAGAAAACTTCATGAACTTAAAAATCAAATGAAGATCTGTATTGTATACTAAAAGAGTGGATCTATGAGCACTGCAGTGAACACATGCCCCTTAAAGGTATGCTGATCATGAAATAAAGAAAGATCTGTCACAATGAACAGAAAATTGAAAAGAACTAGAATATTCATCACCCTAGTTTTAGAGATTTATAAAAATACATAACATTAAATTATTAAAATTTGTGGTGATAAAGCGTCTGCTGATCATAAAGCAGTAGGGAAGGAAATTCAGTGACAAGTTTACCAAGGTCATTGCTGATGAAAATCTGATGTCAGAACAAGTCTACACTGATGATAAAATATCATGTTTTGGAATTATTGCCATAGAAAGACATTCACTACAGGTGATGAGACAGGAATTAAGGATGCAAGGCACAGAATAACTCTGTTGGGATTTGCTAATGCAGCAGGCATGCATAAGACTAAACTTCCTGTGATAGGCAAAAGCTTGCATTCTCACTGGTTTTAAGGAGTGAGTTTATTACTAGTCCATTATTATGTTAACAAAAGGTTATGTGTCACCAGGGACATATTTTCTGATTTTTTCCCAAAAACACTTTTGTACCAGAAGCTCATGCTTACTGCAGGAAAGCTGATTGGATGATGACTGCAAGATTTTATTTCTTTACAACTGTTTTGCTTATCCTCCAGGTAAAATTATCATAAAAATACTGTTTGTGCAACATACCTTCCGCTACATGTAACTTTTTACTTCGGCTGTGTCTACAGGGTTTCCTTACATAAATAAAGAGTAAATATAAGACATTTTTGAACAGTGTGCTAGCAGCAGTGAACAGCAGCATGGGGTGAAAGGTTTTCAGAAGGAGTTGAGCATGAAGGTTGTCCCATATGTTTTTGCCAACAATTGGAACACAGTGAGTAAAGATACAGTTGTACATGCCTGGCACAACCTCGGGCCTGCAACTGTTTTCAGTGATGATGATAAGGAATTGACTAAATAATTATACATGTAAAGTAAGAACAAAATAATGTTTTACCTCCTTACATATACAAAACATGTATCGTCAGCATTCTATCAGTAATATGGAAGAAGTGACTATCAAAGATGTTTTTAATATCACTAATGAAGTTCCAGTATTTCATTCATTGACTGTTGGTGAAATAGCCAAATGGCTCTTAATCAAATGATTTTGATAATAATGAAAATTAAGATGATATTGTTAACTACAAAAAAAAAGGCCTATAGATAACATGGTGAAAATATGTGATAGTCTTATTGAGGGCTAGAATACTGTGCATACATAATAGAACAAGAAATTATGTCTGTTTATGAAATTGAAGAGAGACTTCTAAGAGAAAAACTGTTGTTAATGAGACAGATGACTCTGGAGTAAACATTGTAAAAGCCATCCAGCAGAATGCCTGCCTATCCCTTGAGGATGAGGACGCATTTCGTGGTCCTTTAGCTGCTTCTGATGTTTCTTCTCACCTAAAAAAAAAAAAAAATACAATGTACTGTAACCTGTTAATCAAAACACAGCATCATGGGTGGAAACTAAAAGCCTGCTGTGGTTTGTTGTTTAAGTTAATACAAGTATTATGATGATGCTACTGTGCTATTTTGTTACACTGAACATAATATTTTTTCACTGTATTAACGGCATGTCATAATTTTACTGTTAAGTATTTATGTGTGAATAAATGTAAGAAAATGATTGCTTTTCAGTAGAATATAAATTTAGAGTGAGGAATTGAGGGAATCTGTGAAGATTGCTCCCACGTGAGGCCCCTGGGAAATGGGCCTCGCCATACGGTGAGCTTGAGCCCTGACACAGATCCCCGGTTGGAGGAGTCAAGCTGAGGGAAAGCAAGAACCAAGAGAGGGACTATGTTATTCTAAATAATTAATAGACATTACTTTATAGATATGAGGACTTGGGAGGCAATGTATCCACTTTTGGCTTCTTATGGTTTATTGCTTGATTGTGTTCATTTTGGACCCTTGTTACCTTCATTGTAAAATATTAACTTAAGTATTTACACTTGGTAACTTACTTACTGTAACTTACTGGGTGTAACTGTAACTTACTTACCATAGCTTACAGGGTGTAACTGTAACTTACTTACCATAGCTTACAGGGCGTAACTGTAACTTACTTACCATGGCTTACAGGGCGTGTGACCTATTGGGCGTAACCTACTTATTGAAAGTAACCTACTTACTGGGCATAGCCTACTTACTGCTCTTAACTTACTTACTGGGTGTAACTTGCTTACTGTGACTTAAGTACGTTAATCTAGTGCAAACAAGTTTAACTTCAGAAAAGTATATAATGAAACACATTGCAAAAATAAAATTGCTGCATGAGCATAGCGCATGTAGCCCTCCAGACCTCGCCTTTTCTATCTCCTTTTTTTCCGCGCGTGCTCTCTTCCAGGTTTGGGACCCTCTCGCTGGACGAGATTCCCGGGCTCGCATTCAGTTCACAACAGCTGGCGCCCAACGTGGGGCAAGTCAGTTCACAACAGCTGGCGCCCAACGTGGGGAGAGTCAGTTCTCAACAGCTGGTGCCCGAACGTGGGGCCTGGACACGAGGGGCAACCGTGACGCCTACAAACTATAGAGGTGAAGCTGCAGCATAAGTGAGTGAATAACCTTTTCATCTGGAGTAAAACATGAGGAAAATAGACTCTAAAGAGCATAAATTGGACAGCTTTTGCAACATATGATTAAGTCACATGGTCGTGACAATAAACTTAAAACTGCTGAGGAATTTGTGCACATAGTGTGTGAGCTTTGTCCGTGGGTTGCGGATTCTGAGATTAAACTTAAAACTGAGGGAGCGAAGAGCCTGCACTGCTCTCACGTGCTCTTGCGCCACTCGCATGACTGGCTGGTGTGTGTGGGAGGTGCTGGCTCCCAGGACACGGACTGCCAAGCACGCGCCACTGCGAGGGGCATCCAGGTCCCAGTAGGCTACCCAGGTCGGCGAGGTGCCGGCAGGCAGGCCCAGCGCTCACTCGCCCCGAGTCTCCTCCTGTGGCGGCTGCTCCTCTGCACCATCAGCCCCAGTGCCGCTCCCTGGGCTGGCCAGAGAGAAGTCAGCAGAGACTGCCGCCCCAGCTCGACAGGAAGTAAGTCAGCAAAGGCGACAGTGGCCCCAGCCCGGCCAGAGAGAAGTCGGCAGCGGCGGCCCTTGAAAATTTGGCAGCGGTGGGACCTGCGGAGCTGCTTTGTGTGCAACCCCACGAGGGACGGCGGCACAACCACCTGACAGAGACCCAGGCGCTGGATGCACCTTCCACCCGCATGTGGAGGAGAGGCCGGTAGAGGACTGTGAACGAAAACTTGTCCCCCAGGATGGACTTCACCACGCAGCCCAAGCCTGCCACTGCCCACTGTGCTGTCATGAGTGCTGACGGGAAGGTCGCTTACCCTCCGGGTGTAAAAGAAATCACCAACAAGATCACCATGGACGAGATGATCAAACGCCTGAAGGTTTTAGGGTTCCTTAACATTTCTGGACCTTGGTATAATGATGGGAACTCAAATGGATATTGATAAGAAAATTGAAAAACTTAATGCTTTGGAACAAACTGTTACTATTCTTGGTGACTACTACTCCATATAATGACACTAAATGGCAGTGGCCTCTTGTTAAGGCCCGTTTTTCAAGGAATTTGGACTCATGACAATTTCCTTCTCGCGGTACTCTTTCCCTTGTGTTCTCCTCCCTTCAACAATTGTGGCTCAAGCTTTTTGAGTTGCATCTAAAACAGAAAGGGGAACTGAGGGATCTGTGGGGATCGCTCCCACGTGAGGCCCCTGGGAAATGGGCCTCGCCATACGGTGAGCTTGAGCCCGGACACAGATCCCTGGTTGGGGGAGTTGAGCTGAGGGAAACCAGTAACCGAGAGAGGGACTATGTTATTCTAAATAATTAATAGACATTACTTTATGGATATGAGGACTTGGGAGGCATTGTGTCTACTTTTGGCTTCTTATGGTTTATTGCTTGATTGTGTTCATTTTGGACCTGTGTTACTTACTTACCGTAACTTACAGGGCGTAAATGTAACTTACTTACCATGGCTTACAGGGCGTGACTGTAATATACTTACCTTGACCTATTGGGCATAACCTACTTACTGGAAGTAACCTACTTCCTGGGCATAGCCTACTTACTGCGCTTAACTTACTTACTGGGTGTAACTTGCTTACTGTAACTTAAGTACGTTAATCTGATGTAAACAACTTTAACTTCAGAAAAGTATATAATGAAACACATTGCAAAAATAAAATTGCTGCATGAGCATAGCGCATGTAGCCCTCCAGACCTCGCCTTTTCTATCTCCTCTTTTTTCCGGCACGTGCTCTCTTCCAGGTTTGGGACCCTCTCGCTGGACGAGATTCCCGGGCTTGCATTCAGTTTTCAACAAGGAATTATGGTGATGACAAACAACCACAGATTTTCCACATGGGTGTGCGAGATAGTGATTTTTTTCTGATGATTCAATGTATACAAATGTTTGTTTCATGCATAAAATCATTAAAATACTATAGAAAATTACCTTCAGGCTAAAAAGTATATGAAACAAACCTATTTGTATTTCAATTTGGGTTACATCCCCTAGATATTTCATTATGTATATGCAAAACCCTAAAAACTGAAAAAAAAAGTAAAACTCCAAACACTTCTGGTCCCAAGCATTTTAGATAAGGGATGCGCAACCTGTATATCCAAAAGCATTTAAATCAATATGTACAAAAGTTATCTGTACTACCATGTTCATTGCAGAATTATTTAAAATAGCCAATATATGGAAACAACCCAAATGTCAGTCAAGTGGATTAATGGATAAAGAAAATGTGGTGTATATATACATAATATAACATGATTCAATCGTAAAAAATAAAATTATGTTATTTGCAATAATGTGCATAAATCTGGAGGGCATTATGCTGAGTAAAATAAGACAGGCATAAAAACAAATACTACATGCTCACACTTACATGTGAAATCTTAAAAAAATGTCAGACTTAGAGAAACAGAGTAAAATGGTGATTACCAGAGGCTGGGGGAATGGTGTAAATGGGGAAAGAGAAGATGCTAATAACAGGATACAAAATTTCAGTTAGAAGGATTTAGTGATCTACTGCAGACAACAATTATTACATGTTTTAAAATTGCTGAAGGAAATTTTAAATGTTTTCACCACAGAAAATACGTATGTAAAGTGATGGATTTTTAAATTAGTTTTATTTAATTATTCAACAACATAAACATATAGCAAAATATCACATTGTACTTCAGAAATATATGATGTATATAATTATTATTGGTCAATTAAACATTAAATGAAAGATACATTAAATTTTAAAATGGGAAGTTTGTTACTGATACTTGAATAATCAAAAGATGGGAATTTGATATCCAGGAGTGGACCTCAATGCATATAAGAATTTAGTATTATACAGATGCCATTTGAAGTCAGTACAAGAACACAGACTTGTTTTATACAGTGTTAGAAAAATGTGAGCAACCTTTTGGTAAATGATAGAAGTTGGATTTGTGCCTCAAATCATATATGAGCATACATTTTAAATGAAGCAGTAATTTAAATGTGAACGTATCTTTACTAGAAAACTAGAAGTAAATAATAGATCACCTGTATAAATCCACTAAGTGAAAGAGGCCTTTCTTCTGCCTGCTTCCACAAGGACATGGTTTACATTTACTTACATTTTTGGACTAACTTTAATTTCAAAGTCACAACTTCATGCACCTGTTTCCTTTGTGCTGCTGTCACCTAGATTTAGATGCAAGGTTTGTTAGACAAAGATTGCAAACAAGTGTTTTCCTGTCTTTCAATCTATTAACTGATATCAGGAAACTTTAAAAAATGAATTTTAGTTAGACTGCAAGAATAAGTTTTAGTGAACAATTTCACTACATGGTGACCACAGTTAATGATAATATAGAGTATATTTCAAAGTTGCTAAATGAACAGATTTTTTAAACAGTCTCATCAACAAAAAGTTGGTAGGATGATGAATATATTAATTGGTTTGATTTAATCTTCCTGCAATGTATACATAGATGAAAATATCACATTCTTTCCCAGAAATATACATATTTATCATTTGTCAATTAAAAGAGTAAAAAAAAAAATTCATGCTTGTAATTCCAGAACTTTGGGATGCCGAGGCAGGTGGATCACCTGAGTTCAGGAGTTGGAGAGCAGCCTGACCAACATGGAGAAACCCAGTCTCTACTGAAAATACAGTATTAGCTAGGTGCAGTGGCACATGCCTGTAATCCCAGCTACCTGGAGGTTGAGGCAGGAGAATGGCATGAACCTGAGAGGTGGAGGTTGCAGTGAGTAGAGATGGAGCCATTGCACTCCAGCCTGGGCAAAAAGAGTGAAACTCTGTCTCAAATAAATAAATAAATAATATAATAGAAATGATTAATAAATTTGATTTTATAAAACACAAGCAAAAGTTGTAAGGCCAAGATCAAAACATAAAGAAATTACAACAAAGAGAGTACTGTGAATAAAGTACAAAAAATGACCCAGAACTAAAATGTCACTTTTATTACCAGGAAGATACTAATTGTCTTGATATATAAAGCGTACCTGCAAATAAAGAAAATAACCATTCTCACTTGTGATAAAATAAATATTAGTTAAAAATACTTGAAATTTCTGTTCTATTTATTTATTTTTTTTGAGATGGAGTTTCGCTCTTGTTACCCAGGCTGGAGTGCAATGGTGCAATCTCGGCTCACCGCAACCTCTGCCTCCTGGGTTCAGGCAATTCTCCTGCCTCAGCCTCCTGAGTAGCTGGGACTACAGGCACATGCCACCACGCCCAGCTAATTTTTTGTATTTTTAGTAGAGACGGGATTTCACCATGTTGACCAGGATGGTCTCGATCTCTTGACCTCGTGATCCACCCACCTCGGCCTCCCAAAGTGCTAGGATTATAGGCGTGAGCCACTGCACCCAGCCGAAATTTCTATTTTTAAACAATTAGAGGCCGGGCACAATTGCTCACACTTGTAATCCTGGCACTTTGGGAAGCAAAGACGGACAGATCACAAGGTCAGGAGTTAGAGATCAGCCTGGCTAATACAGTGAAACCGTCTCTACTAAAAATACAAAAATTATTGGAGCGTGGTGGCCAATGTCTGTAATCCCAGCTACTTGGGTTGCTGAGGCAAGAGAATTGCTTGAACCCAGGAGGCGAAGGTTGCAGTGAGCTGAGATCACACCACTGCACTCCGGCCTGGGATACAGAGCTAGACTTCATCCCAAAAAATTAATTAATTAATTAATTTAAAAATGTTTAAAAAAACTATCGGATTGGCTATAACAGAAAGTCTTGGTACAATACTTATTGGTGACGCTGTATGTAAACAATCACTTTCATTTGTTACTGGTAGGAATACAAATTGAAATGAAATTTGACAATATCTATCAAAATTTCAAATACATATGTTTTTTGTCCCCAAAATTCCACTTCAGGAATTAAATCCATAAACAGTTCTGTGCATGTGTACAATGAAATGTTACATAATATTACTTATTGCAAAAGTATTTATTAAAACGATAAAAAATCTAAATGTCAATTGATAAATCAATCATGCTACATTTATCTATTGGAGTACAATCCTGTTTTAAGAAAGAACAGGGCATTCTTTAGAAAGACAGTTTAATGCAATGTTTTAGGCCATTGATATTAGAATGAGTCTTCTTGGGTTCCTCTCACAGCTCTATTACTTATTAATTTTGTCATCCTGGGGTGAGGTCTTAGGCTCATTTTTGTCATGTATAAAATAGGGACAATACCAGAACTTACTTTATAGGATTTTCATCAACCTTAGATATATTAACTCACTTCATATATGGTAAACACTATATACCCATTAGCTCTTTCTGCCACTATTCACTTGCCAAAGTCTCCAAAAATGGTTTCAAGTCAAAATGTAAGTAAAGAACAATGTTACAGTATGTTGCCCATTGTTTAAAAGAAAGAATGCAAGGAGATACATTTGAATTTTCTTGCTTATGCATAATTAAACTCATATATATATGTATATATGTATATATATGTATCAGAGAAATTAGACTCTAATTTCTAGAAAATTTGAATAAATCACTAATTTCTATATAAGAAACAGAAATTACATTTGGTGATGGGATGGGAATTGAGTAACTGAGGCACAAGGGTCGAGGAAGTATTGTTAATGGATCGTTTAATATTGAACCATGTGATTGAAGCCCTGTTACAACTTGAATTGTGTCCCCCGTACACTGCCCCCACCCCCCAAAAAAGATATGTTGACATCTTAATTCTTCAGAATGTGACGTTATTTGGAACTAAGGTCCTTGCAGACATAGTTCATTAAAATGAGGTCATACCGGAGCAGTGTCAGCCCATAATCCTGTGTGACTGCTCTTCTTATAAAAAGAGGAGAAGAGACATAGACACAAGGGGAGAATACCATGACCACAGAGGCAGATATCAGAGTTTTGCTATCAGAAGCTGGAAGGCAAGGAATGCCTGGGACTACCAAAAATGAGAGGAAGCAAACAAAGGAATCTCTCCTAGTTACAGCCCTCAGAGGACACATGGTCCTGCCAACAACCTGATTTTGCACTTATGGCTCCCAGAGCTCAGAACTGTAAGACAATAAATTCCAGTTGTTTTTAGCCACCCAATTTGCAGCAATTTTCTATGTAGTTCTAGAAAATGGATCAACCCCCTAACTGACAATTAAATATACATATATGGCATATATTATCTTGAAAGTTGTAAAATGACAACAGTTTAAATGGGTAAAAAATATAGACCAGACCTCTCACTTTGTATTGCATCTATCACTGCAAATGAGAATTTTATATACTATCAAGCTGAACTCTGTTAGGTCAATAAAAGTGTTCACTTTTGAAACTTAACAAAATTCAGTAAATCCACTCTCTTACAGATTGTACCTCACTTACTTATTTTCTGTATATATAATTTTATATCAATTGTGGTAAGCCTTCCCAGGATATTATGCTAAAGTCAGGAATCCCTTGTTAAATAGAACATCTTTACAGCAGTCTACTGTTAAAGGTTAAAAAATGATTAAAAGTAGCAGGATTTTGGAGAGAATTACAGGTTTCACATATTTGTAATATAAGACTCTGTAGTATTCAGGGATAAGGGATAATTTATTAAGATTTATTATTATCTCTTAAAAGCAAAAGGCATGCTTGAGGAGCCTGTTGTTAAAACCTGACTTGATTAATGGAGGAAAGAAGCCACGTAAACAAATGAGTCACCGGGAAATAGTTCATCATTTTTGTGTGACTCATTATAAGAATCCTTTAATACCTGCTAATAACATACATTTCATATCATATTTATAGGACTAACGTTGAATAGAATAAAAACAGTATAGCCTGTTTTAAAGTACCACTTTTTGAAAATTACTTTAGATGTTTGTTTAAACTATTAAAATAAATCCTTAAAGAAATGTTCTCCCATATTTGAAACCTGCATTGCATAAAACCCCATAAATAAATTTTTCTATGCTTGAAGTATTGCTGAATCCCCAAATTCTAAAAAGTAGGGCAGCTGAGATATTGGCAAAGGAACACAGTCCACATTTTGATGTAATACTGGCTATTAGTTCAAGCTGTATGATTGAAAGTGGGTTGTGTTATAGGAGAAACAGCAGAAGACAAGACAACAAGAGGCCTAGGTCCTAGACCAAGATCTGCCTCTCATTACCTTTGTCAAATTCAGCAACATTGTTCTCATCTACAAAAGAGAGGTAACAGTAACAAGATACTTAGTGTTGTATGTTTTCTTCCAATATAGAAGATTATCTGGTAGAGCAACGTAATAGTGAATATGAAAGTGCTTTGCAATTTGTATAACTGTATCCTTGAAAAATTCTCTTTCAATTTTATAAAGAGGCAATTTTTTTTCTCTTATAACTTTAATTTTTAGATTAGAAAAAGAAATGGGTAACATGAATGCTAGCCTCCCGTGTGGTATCCTGTGGTCAAAGTAAGTCCCCATAACATAGTTTTAGATGAATTCATAACATAGTATTTATCTATTTTTTCTTGAAACTCTGCAAGCTTCTATTTTGCATAATTATATTTCATTAATAAAACACAACATTGATGATAGCTTGAGAACTTGGAAAATATCACCAGCATTTAATACAGAAATATTAAAGTGGAAATAAATTCTGGAAGCAGCAAAACACAATGGCACATGTGTAACTATGTAACAAACCTGCAGGTTCTGCACATGTATCTCGGAACTTAAAGTATAACAAATAAATAAGTAAATACCACATAGAAAATAACAGGCACTCAAAATTGTTAGTAAAGCATTTAGAAATAAGTCTAAATAACATTAATATCTTATATCATAAGCACATTTCCTATTTTCACAAAACAGTTTGACTTGCATTACTCTATTTAATTTTCACACTCACCATGCATAGTTATTTATATTAGTTTATGGATAAAAAAACTGAGATTTTGAAAGGATATCTAGGGTATCCTTGCTGGAAAATGATAGAACTGGACTAAAAATTCTTTTTTCTATTCACTAAACCATTGCACTTAGCATCAGGATTGATTTATTCAAGAAATGTGTGGCCAGGCATGGTAGCTTATGCCTGTAATCCCAGCACTTTGGAAGGCTGAGGAGGGTAGATCACCGGAGGTCAGGAGTTCAAGACCAGCCTGCTCAATATGGTGAAACCATGTTTCTACTAAAAATACAAAAATTAACTGGGTGTAGTGGTGTGCATCTGTAGTCACACCACTTGGGAGGCCGAGGCAGAAGAATTGCTTGAACCTGGAAGGCAGAAGTTGCAGTGAGCCGAGATCACACCACTGCACTCTGGCCTGGGCGACAGAGCAAGACTCTGTCTCAAAAAAAAAAAAAAAAAAATGTGTATTGGGGTATATTGTATGGTAGCTTTTCTCCCTTTAGGTAAAATTTTTCTTTTACTCAACTGAGTTTTTGTTATTGTTGTTGATCTTAACATTGTGTTTCCTTAGTATAACAACATACATGACAATAGTTGAATGTATCTGGTTATATTCCTACTAGCATTGTTTGGCTGCTTTCTTCCTTGCTATGTTTTAAACATCACAAATTTCTAAAGGCAACTAAATGTACTAAATGAGCAGATATTTAAATCAGAGGGGTAACTTTAAGAAGTTAGCTATCTGGAAGACTCTGAGAGTGAACGGCCCAAACTTGAGGAAATTGTTTGGGAAGAACGTTTCCTTCCGTGCATATCTGTGTGGTTTCCACTATTCCACACAGATAAATTATTGGTGCATCAGAGTTTGGAACTATACATTCAATCTGTTTTAAAAATGCAAGGATTGTTTTGGATTTCCTGGATCTATTTTGGTTCCATATGAATTTAAAAACAGTTTCTTCTAATTTTGTGTAGAATATTAATGGTAGTTTAATGGGAACAGCATTAAATCTATAAATTACTTTGGACAGTTAGGGCATTTTTATGATACTGATTCTTCCTATTCATGAGCATGGAATATTTTTCTATGTGTTTGTCTCCTCTGATTTCTTGGAGTAGTGATTTCTAGTTCTCCTTGAAGAGATTCTTCTCTTCCCTTGTTAGCTTTATTCCTAGATATTTTATTCTGTTTGTAGCAACTGTGAATGGGAGTTAATTCATGATTTTGCTTTCTGCCTGCCTGTTTTTGGTGTATAGGAATGATAGCGATTTTTGAACATTGATTTTGTATCCTGAGACTTTGCTGAAGTTGCTTATCAGCTTAAGGAGCTTTGGGGCTGAGAAAATGGGGTTTTCTAGATAAAGGATTATGTCATCTGCAAACAAAGATAATTTGACTTCTTCTCTTCCTATTTGAATACACTTTATTTCTTTTTCTTGCCTGATTGCCCTGACCAGAACTTCCAATACTGTATTGAATAGGAGTGGTCAGAGACAGTATTCTTGTCTTGTGCTGGTTTTCAAGTGGAATGTTTCCAGCTTTTGCCCATTCAGAATAATATTGGCTGTGGATTTGTCATAGATGGCTCTTATTATTTTAAAATATGTTTCTTCAACACCTAGTTTACCGAGAATTTTTAACAGAAAATGATGTTGAATTTTATCAAAGGTCTCTTCTACATCTTTTGAGATAATCATACATTCTTTTTCTTTAGTCCTGTTTATGTGATGAATTGCCTTTATTGATTTGTGTATGTTGAACCAACCATATATCCCAGGGAAGAAGACAACTTCATCATGATGTATAAGCTTTTTGACGTGCTGCTAGATTTGGTTTGCAAGTATTCTACTGAGAATTTTTCATTAATGTTCATCAAGAATATTGGCCTGAAGTTTTCTTTTTTGTATCTCTGCCAGGTTGTGGTATTAAGATGATGCTAACCTCATAAAATGAGTTAGGAAGGGGTCCCTCCTTTTCAGTTGTTTGAAATCACTTCAGTAAAAATGGCACCAACTCTTCTTTGTGCCTCTGGTAGAAAGAAGCATCATAGTGAACAGAGAAGCTTCAGAATGAAAAAAAAATTTGCAATCTATTCACGTGACAAAAGTCTAATATCCAGTCAATACAGAACTTAAAAAAATTTTTAAGAAAAAAACAAACCACCCCATTGAAACTGTGCAAAGAATATGAACAGATGTTTCTCAAAAGGAGACATTCATGCATTCAACAAATGTATGAAAAAAGTTCAACATCACAGATTGTTAGAAAAATGCAAATCAAAACCACAATGAGATACCATCTCATGCCTGTCTGAAAAGCAATTATTAAAAAGTCAAGAAACAACAGATGCTGGTGAGGCTGCAGAGAAATATGAATGCTTTTACACTGTTGATGGGAATGTTGATTAGTTCAACCATTGTGAAAAATGCTGTGATGATTCCTTAAAGATCTAGAACCAGAAATACCATTTGACCCAGTAATCCCATTACTCGGTGTATACCCAAAGGAATATAGATTATTATATTACAAAGATACATGCAGGTGTATGTTCATAGCAGCGCTACTTACAATAACAAAGACATGTAAGCAATCCAAATGCTTACCAATGATAGACTGAATAAAGAAAATATGATATATATACACCATGGAATACTTTGCAGCCATAAAAAGGAGGGAGATCATGTCTTCTGCAAGGACATTAATGGAGCTGGAAGCAGTTATCCTTAGCAAAGTAACACAGTAACAGAAAACCAAGCACCACATGTTCTCACTTATAAGTGGGAGCTGAATGATGAAAACTCATGGATACATGAGGGGAATAACACACACGGGGGCCTATAGGGGAGCTGGGATGAGAACATCAAGAAGAATAGCTACTGGTTGCTGGGCTTAATACCTAGGTGATGGATTGATGTGTTCAGCAAACCACTGTGTCATGTTTACCTATGTAATAAACCTGCACGTCCTGCACATGTGACCCAGACCTTAAAGAAAAATATAAAAATAAAATGCAAGGATCTATGCAAGTAAAATGAGGTGAGGTTGGTGATGACTGGTTTTGTAAACTCTGAATGTCATTACATTTTTATTTGCATAAAGAGAAATAGTGTGTACTGGCCAGAACACTTAATTGAAAGCAACTAGTTTCACTCTGTGAGATGAGGCACATCTCAATCTGCACATATCACATCTGAAGTACAGGAATATTGGGAGTCTCTAGACAATTTTAGGCAGTTTCGGGGCGTATGTGCTCTGTACAATATGATCTTCCTGATTTGACTTCCCTCCTCCTCTTTTTAAAACTTTCCTCGTGTGGCAGTTCTTACATATTATTTATGAAGCAGCTCAAATGCAACACCCCCTAACATTTTCCTGACACCCCAAGAAACAATATATTTCTATGAGCTTCTATATTCCAGCGTACCTGCCTCTAGTATTACATAATTATATAATCAACATTATTTGTTTTTGAAGGCTGCCTATGCCCTTCAATTGATAGTTTTCTGATGGCAGGAATCTGGCCATATTTGACTCTTTATGCCAATTACATTTTAATGTACCTGGTCTGGAGTAGGCACTAGATAAATGACTGAAATATCAGTTGAAATGGTAGTATTAGGTCCATCTTCCATGGAGCACTGTCTCCAGCAGTCTGGTCAATATATGCTAAGAGATCTGCTGTGTGCTGAATAGCGAGGCCTACAAGACAGATGGCAATGTAATTTCTCTTCTTAATATTCATTCAGAAGGAATGAACAGGAAAATATATGGGAAGTATCACTTTACTGTTAAAAGTAAGTGTCCATGGTAACTGTAAGGTAGACTGCTTCTCCTCTAAAAAGTTAGTACCTGATTGCATTTAATATAATCCTTCAGGCTTTTAAAAATGAAGAGTTCCCACTAGATGCAGCAGATCTTGTGTATAAAACTGTGCTTTATGTAACAAGATGCAACCCTCAAAGTATGTTGGATAAAGTTGGTTACTGAATTTTCTAAATGTATTCTTCGAGCTTTCTCCTTATTGATTTTAGAAGCATTTTAATAGGTGAGTCAAATCCACTATTATTTAAAATTGAATAATCTTATATAAGGTCTACCATTTGGCCCTATAGAAATATTAACAGGGCACACCTTTCAAATATCCCTCCAGAGTACCTAAAAGCCATACTATAGGAAATGTCAACTCAGATGCAAGTTTCTCCATACATACCAGATTTGAGTTCAATAAATGAAGAATATAGACTTTATATAATTCATTGAAAAGTTGTTTACTTCCTGACTTTAATTTTTCTTAACTCTAGCTTTGGGGGTACATGTGAAAGTTTGTTATACAAATACGTGTCACAAGGGTTTGTTGTACATATTGTTACATCATCCAGGTATTCAGCTCAGTACCCAATAGTTATCTTTTCTGCTTCTCTCTGTGCTCCCACCCTCCTGACTTGAGTTGACCCCAGTGTCTGTTGTTTTCTTTGTGTTCAAAAGTTCTTATCATGTAGCTCCCACTTACAAGTGAAAACATGCTGTATTTGATTTTGTTTTCCTGTGTCAGTTTGTTAAGGATGATGGCCTCCAGCTCCATCCATGTTCCTGCAAAATACATAATCTTGTGATTTTTATGGCTGCATAGTATTCCATGGTGTATATGTGTCACATTCTTTTTATCAAGTCTGTTATTAATAGGCATTTTAGTTGATTTCATGTCTTTGCTATTGTGAGCAGTGCTACATTGAACATTGATGTGAATGTGTCTTCTAGCTAGAATGCTTTATATTCCTCTGGATATATATGCCCAGTAATGGGTTTTTGGGTTGAATGGTAGTTCTGCTTTTAGTTCTTTGAGGATCACAATACTGCTTTCCACAATGGTTGCACTAATTTAAACTCCCACCTAAAGTGTATAAAGGTTCACTTTTCGCCACAACCTCACCAGCATCTGTTATTTTCTGACGTTTTACTAATTAGCCTTTCTAACTGGTGTGACATGGTATCTCATCATGGTTTTGATTTGCATTTGTCTAATGATCAGTGATATTGAGCTTTTCTTCATATGCTTGTTAGCCACATGTATTTTTTCTTTTGAGAAGGGTCTGTTCATATATTTAGCCATCTTCTCTTGACTGAATTTTTACTTGAGCAGTTTATTCCCCCTTGGTTTGAGCAAATAGAATATTTAAGTCTAAAATCTTAACTCTGAGATTATAAAATATAATTTTGTTTTGTTCCAACTAAGAGTTGTCTTTTTAGAAATGCAAATTTGTTCCCTTGTTAACAATTGCTTAGGGCAATGAAACAGGCAATTAGAAGACTGATAGGCTAAAGGAAAAAAAGAAAAACCATTTAAAAGCCAGCAAATGGAAATCCTTAGTCAGAGTTATAAGATCTGCTTCTCTGTGTTTGTATGTTTATATGTGTTATGTGTTTGTGATATTTGGTAAATAAAGCTAGTTTTTGAATTTTGGCAAAATAGAAATGACTTAGAAATTGTTAGATACTTGCTTGATGTCTTTGTTTTAGAGTCTCTGGATTCAGGGGTCTAGATAGGTGGCCATGATGATGTCTAGAGACATGTTCTAAGTGCCAAGATCAGAGGCAACAAGCCAGAATAAAGCCCAACATGGTCCCTTCTTCCCCAGCTTTTCCTGTTTTGCCTCCTGGCAATTTTTGGAGGCGTTGGATCTTTCAGGTAGTCTTCGAAGCTCTGTCTTCTGTTCATAGTTCTGCTGGGTGTCACATGACTACCTGGGACCTAGAATGACCGGAGGAAGACATTACTGAGACGACCTGTGTCATAGTTTCAAAATTATTTTCAGTAACTTAAAATTTTCAAGTCAAGTTATGTTAAATTAAGTAATAATCATAAAATGTCTGAATTACTTGTTATTTAAGATATTGAAATATTAAATATGAGTTTGTTTACATACATTGACATGTTTTTATATCATATAGAATAGGTAAATATATTTAGATCTGTTAATAAACAATTTGAAGAACTATCTTTCTAAAAATTATAAAATGGTTTTTAGCTACAAATACTGATATAAAATAGTTCAAAATTACTTTCTATGATTAGAAACTAATTAGGATTTCTAAGAAGCCCTTGCAATTAGGGTTATTCAGAATTAGAAAATACTACATATGAGAGAAACATCTCTGTATACAGAGTGTATGAACAAAAGCAAGATACACGTTTGATAAGATACACATTTGATAAGAAAAGTTATGAAGACAGAAAAGTGTTGTTAAAAATTTTGTCTGATTTGAAGTCACTTAGAGGATCTGAATACAAGGAGTAAAAAAATAGCTATACCAAGCTGAATATAGAAAATTAGGGAAAATGTAAAGCAAAATATTTATAGAAATTTTGTGTGCTTAAATATGACAGATTTGACCAATTTATTTCTGAGGTTTTATTAAAATTAGTTTTAGTGTTGATAATACACTAATAAAAACAGAAATTTTATTTTCTCTTTTAAACAAAAATTGTGTGTAGTATTAATAAGACACAGTAAAATATTGCTGTTCACCTTCTGAGTAAACTGCAAAAAGGAAAAAAGAGACAAAAGAAGAGACAGATTGTTTCACGCTTTCTTTGATCTTTTGATTGTTTTGAAGACTTTATTTTTTTTATCAAACTGTATAAGGTTATTGTTTTTAAAAATCTTACAGTTAACACCTTGGTTAAATTAATGACTGTTGTTTATGTTGACCTGTGATCCTATTTTGGTCAACTGTTTTAAACCTTAAATCTTAATTGCTTAAATCTGATGCCGTTTATAAAAACTTCCCAAGAACAAAATTCCTGGAATATAGTATCTTTAAGGAGGTTCGTGAAAGAATGGAAAGGATTCTGAAAAGCTTTCTTGAATAAAGGTTTACGATAACTTTAGAATCAAATAATTTGAACTGGAAAATAATTCCTGGAACTTTAGTAAAGAGATTGACTTGTTTATAAAACTGCTAATCCAAGCAAGACAAAAATTGATTACCAAAAAAATGCTTTGTCAGACTTTCATGCTAGATCAGCCAGCACTGAAGTTCTTTTGACATACAATTTGAAAAAACTCCATGGTATAAATCAAATTTCCTATGATAATCCATTAGTTATCAGTGCCATGCACCTAAATTGGAGAAAAAACTAGTATTCAAAGGGACATAAGTCCAATGTTAAGCATAAATTCATGGAGAACCAGGACAGCCTCCTTGTTTTTACTGATTCCTTAAAGATTTTTCTTATTAAGAGTTCTGCAATCCAATGCTCATCTTGAAAACCACAAAATGTTCCAAATTAAATATATATATTGAAGTGGTGACCTCCAAATTGCTGAAATAGTTTATGACCAACGTTTGGTTTTTCAAACCCATATTCCTAGGAAGACAATAAAACCTCAGGTGCATTTCATTACCTGATGGGCCATTTAAATGTTTATAGAGGGATTTCATTTAACTGTCAATTTTTAATGCATGTCTTCTGGTTGTGTAAAATATTTCCTATGAAAGAGAGCTGACATTATAACAGTAGATCATTGTCACAGTGCATTTTTGCCAGATAAAGAAAACTTTTCATGGTTCACTGACTAAGAACAATTAACCCCTTCACAATCTAGAACCCAAAGATTAGATCTTCTGGGAGCATCAGGGAAAGACTGTCTTTGCCATCTACTCTGTAGCAAAGCTTTGGGACTTTAAACCTTGGGTTTATAATCTCACAACTCAGAAAAGTCCCTCCACACTCTTGGAACTATACACCCACTGGAATCCTTAAGGTAAAGCTAACCAGTGATGTTTATCTCCAGAAGAAGATGACATCCTTGATGGGGACAGGTTTTTCTCAAGATTAGAGGCTGAGACTTCTCTACTATCATGAGAGTCTTATCTTTCAATTTTTTTTCCTTGTGTATGCCTCTTTGAACAAGAGAAAAGAAAAAGGGGGTCTTCTGTGTGCAATTGCAGGGCATACTTTTATTTGTGAAGGATTTTTAAGCCAGGCTTAGACATGAATAACTTTATGCCTTGAGAGATGAAAGATGAAGGTCTAATGTATGTGAGCAAAATTAATGTTACATACATTGCCTCATAATCAGTCAGAAACAGAACATTGGTCCACTCTTCTTAATCTACATTATGCATTAAAGAGAACATTGCCAGAAGGTCTTCACTCTTCTAGAGGGCTTCATTTGTTAGATCCTTTTATCCATTGTTTAGAGTAAATGAAGCAATGATTAGAAATTTATCTCTCATGATAGGTTCTATAGAAAATTCTACTCTAAAGAAAAAATTCTCTTATGAATTTTATGCTAAATTACAGAATTGCTCTAGATTATTTACTGCCTAAACTGAGAAGTATCCATGCAGCTGCTTGCACATCTTGTTGCCTATGGAGAAATACATCACATTGGGTATTATAGCAATTCAGTTGTAGGGGATTAACAAAGAGACTCCTTAGTTAAAGTGGGTAGACTCCTTATCTAGCTTATTCTTTGATCTATCTGATTTTAGTTGGTTTGGTTCATTGGGACCCTGGCTAAGGAGCATACTCCAAACTCTTAGTATTATCCTCATGATAGTCATAATATTAGTCTCCATGGTGCTCTGCATTATCTCAAAAGCAGTGCATGAAGCCATCTTTAGAAGGATAGAAATGTTTGCATGAAGCCATCTTTAGAAGGATAAAGTTGAAGAGAATGGAAAGAGAGTCTTTTCACTTTAGAATGTTAATGTTGAAGAGAGAGAAAACCCTTTCCACTGTCTTCAACTGGAGTGACAAGATCTGAAATAAATGTGTCACTATGAGGTCACTGTAACTTTTGACTAATGTGCTAAGATCAGAAACCCAAAATAATAGTAACTGAGAGTGGCCCTAAGGCTCTAGGTTTTGGTCACGCTCTCACCTAAATGAGAATGTGACCAAAGACGGGAGTTTTAAAACCAATTATGAAAGAACATTGTTATGGACTGAACTCATGCCCTAGGTCCCACAGATCAGACCAAACCAAAATGGAGTCACTTATACTAAATGTGACGTAATCAAATTCAGACTTTAAGGAAACACATAAATCCTAGCACAGACTAGCTTTTGTTTTTCTCCTATAAACAGGGCATTCCATAATAAAGAGGTATCCTCTACTCTAACACTTACAAAAGAAATAACCTCATGTCCTTGTTCTCACTTTACAAAACCCACTGTCTGCTATTTCCCAGTGGGTTTCAAGACCAAATAAGTACTTTTATGATGGTGATAGTGACATCAATGATTATAGTTTTGGTCATCCTCTCAAAATTGAGAGGAGAATTTTAAAATGAAGTTTATTCTAAAGCTGCCTTCTTATGTATACTAAGTTCAGCCTAAAGGTTTCTCTGTACATCATCAACTATAAGTTAAGTGAAGTTGTAAACAAAGCGTAGCCTACTCTCATGCCAATTACCGTATTTTGACCAATCCAAGGTGGCCAACTGTTCAAACCACGTTCAAATAAGGCAAACACCTAGCTATAACCAATCCAGCTCTTTCTGTACCTTACTTTCTTTTTTTTGTACATCACTTTCCTTTGTCAATTCATAAATTTTCTTCCAATATATATTTGTGCTGGAATCACTGAGCCTATTGTAGCTCCAGAGGTTAACTGATTTACAAATCATTCCCTGCTCAATTAAACTCTGTTAGATGTAATTCAGCTATTTTTTTCTTCTAACAGAAATGAGCTTTCTCATTGTCTGCCTATAGCAGTTACAAAATTTATTTGTCTTCCATCTCCAAATCTTCCTCAAATCCAGATTAAATGCCAGTGCATTTGACCCCATTGTGAATGCCAAAAGGAAATTGGCATAAGGAATGCACACTTAAAAGAAAATTCTATAGCTCTTTAATCACTAAATAAGAGTCTCATCACTAAAAGAAACTAATCATTCGCTTAGATTGGAGTAGTCAAAGATACCACTTATACTTACTATATGTACCACTGTTTGATCATTTTTTTCCCTCAGTTTTCTTTGTACCTTGATTCTTTAATGGCACCACATTATAGGGAAAATCTTCCTTGCTCACTTTTTGAACATAAAATAGAATTGTTCTAAATTTCGATTTCCCGCAGTTCTCTGATCTGTCTAGATTTGCAGTCTGTATAAAATAAGACCCATCCCCAGCTTTTTGTACCAGAGGTAAATTATAAAGAAATAAAAAATGACCTAGCATCTATGGTGAATTGATATTTTTTTCATCTTTCATCACTATTCTGTTTCAAATAGCTTATGTTTGAAGAACATTAAACATCTTCTGTATCCTCTGATTTTATAACATTTTGTACATTCCTGACGAGGACTAATCAGAAACATGACAAAAGTCACATGCAATTTTTTGTTATTTTTCTGTTTAGTAACCTTCCTTTACATTTGCAAAATATTTTATAATTCAGAAAGCACTATCTTGCACTTCTGTTTTTTTGTTCTCATAGCAATTCTGTGAATTACAGAAGATAAGTATTAATCATCTTTCATCATTTAAAAGAAACTAACCTCAGAAATGTTTTAATATTCTGCTTTAGGTAAAAATGCTAATACACAGTAGAACCTAGAGTAGAAACAAATTCTATAACAAAGTTCAAACTAAACACATATACTACATATATTGATACATAAAATACACTGAGAGTATAATTCTTGTCACCACAACTAATACAAATTATTCAGTTTATAGGTCAGAACAATATCAAAATCCCCTAAAAATTTATTTTTGGTTCTGACCAGTCTTTTCCTTTTCTGTTTTTTTTACCTCAAGTAAAATACAGTGTTCTGGATTTCAAATAACTCTTTAGTTGAAGTAGGATAAAGTATATTCTTCATTACACACTCAGAAAGCCCAGCAACTTTCAAACTCCTGTCAACAGACAATCTCTAGGACTGCAGGAAACCTTGCTACATTATAATCTGCTAAAACAAAGTGTTTTACAATCATCTATCATTTTATTAATCCCATGGTCCTCTTATGGTCAAGGCTATGGATTAGAATCTTGGGCAAATAACAAATTCCTACAAACTACTGTGAGATTTTATTTGACTTAACCAGGTCTCATGAATAATGATCCACTGATATACTATAAGCTCACAAAGTAAGAAGGGCTTGAAAATGTATGTCCTTAGAAGAAGCTGGAACTAGAAATGTAAAAAATGCTAGACAACAATATCATGAAACCTGTGAGTGAGATGGAGCCAAGGTGAATGATTGGATTTGAGGATTTCTGTGTTCTGTGTATTTGGAGTACTAACTAGTTTTGGACTTTCATAGGGTAAATATTAATTATAAAAACTAAGGATAAAACAAAACCTTACCACCACCACCACCACCACAACAGAAAAGCTAAGGATAACCACTTCACATTCAGAAATAAACTGACTAACTTCAAAATCAATACAGAGGAAAATGCAGAAGTAAAAAGTCTGATAAACTCAGTAGGGGGGATTTCCAGAAAGATGGCTGAATAGGAACAGTTCCAGTGTGCAGCTCCCACCAAGAGAAATGTAGAAGGCAGGTGATCTCCACATTTCCAACTGAGGTACCTGGTTCATCTCATTGGGACTGGATAAAGAGTGGGTGCAGCCCAAGGAGGGTTAGCCAAAGCAGAGTGGGAAGTCACCTCACCCAAAGTGCAAGGGGCCAGAGAACTCCCTGCCATAGTCAAATGAAGCCGTTAGGGACTTCTCCCACCACTCCGGCTCAGATACTCAAGTCTTCACAACAGGCAGACCAGGAGATTTTCTCCAGTGCCTACAAGTGCCCCAGGTTTTCAGCATAAAACTGGGTGGTCATTTCGGAAAACAGTGACCTAGCTGCAACAGTTTTGCTTTGTTTTTTTATATCCCAGTGGTGCCTGGAACACCAGCAAGACAGAATTGCTCATTTCCCTGAAAAAATGGGCGGAAGCCAGGGAAACAAATGATCTGGCTTGATGGGCCCCACCCCCACAAAGTCCAGCAAGCTAAAATCCACTGGCTTGAAATTCTTGCAGCCAGCAGAGCAGACTAAGCTCAACTTGGGACTTTAGAGCTCTGTTTTGGGGAGGGGCATCCAATACTGCTGAGGCTCGTGTAGGTGGTTTTAACTTCGCCTGTGTAAACAAAGTCACTGGGAAGTTTACAGAGTGACCGGACAGAGCCCACAGCAGCTCAGCAAGGCCACTGCTGGCACACTGTGTCACTAAACTCCCTTCTCACTGGGCAGGGCATTTCTGAAAAAAGGCAGCAGCCTGTCAGGGACTTATACATAAAGTCGTCATCTTCCTGGGACAAAGTACCCAGGAAAATGGGTGGTTGTGGGTTCAGAAGACTTAAATGTCTCTGCCCAGCTGCTCTGAAGAAAGCAATGGATCTGCCAGCACAGTGCTCAAGCTCTGATAAGGTATAGACTGCTTCCTCAAGTGGCTCCTTGACCCCCATGTATCCTGACTGGGAGACACCTTATAGAGGAGACCTCTCACTTGCATCTTGTGGGTACCCTTCTGGGACGAAGCTACCAAAGTAAGGAACAGGCAGCAATCTTGGCTGTTCTGCAGCCCCCACTGGTGATTCCCAGGCAAGCAGTGTCTGGAGTCGACCTCCAGCAAACTTCAGTAGACCTGAAGCAGAGGAACCTGGCTGTTAGAAGGAAAACTAGCAAACAGAAATAAATACTTTAAACAACAACAGAAAGGACATCCACTCAGAGACCCCATCTGAAGGTCACCAACTTCAAAGACCAAAGTAGATAACTTGAGGAAGATGGGAAGAAACCAGAGCCAAAAGGCCGAAAACTCAAAAAACCCAAATGCCTCTTCTCCTCCAATGGATCACAACTCCTCACCAGCAAGGGAACAAAACTGGATGGATAATGATTTTGATGAACTGAGAGAAGCAGGCTTCAGTAGGTGGGGATTTTTTTTTTTTTTTTTTTATGGATTGGAGGTTTCAGTGGGACGGGAGAATCACAAGGAATCAGGTGTTCAGAGGAATGTATTGAGTAGAGGTGAGGAACTAGGATGTTGAAAAGTAAAAAAAGGAGAGAAGGAGAGGAAGAAATAGGAGAAAAAGAGGGAGAGAGAACAGGAATATTGATTCATTCTAAAAATGGGTATTAATAATGGCTGATCAATATTTTGTGTATTTAAAATGAGAACTCTATAAATATTTATTGAGTTTACTTGTTCCAGATCTGAGTTGAAGTCCTGGATATCCTTATTAATTTTCTGTCTTGTTGAGTCTAAATCTCGTTATGGGTCTTATGTATCTGGGTATTTAGTTCTCTTATTGTTGCATTGATCCTCTTACCACTGTATCTTTGTTGCTTTGAAATCTATTTTATCAAATGTGAGAATTGCAACTCCTGCTTTTTGTTTATTTATTTATTTTTGCTCTCCATTTGGTTGGTAAATTTTTCTCCAACTCTTTGTTTTGAGTCTTTGTGTATCTTTGGATATACTGTTAGGTTTTGGCTGTATCTTTTGATTGGGGGATTTAGTCAATTTAAATTTAGGGTTACTGCCATTTGATGTTAACTGGCTATTTTGTCCATTCGTTGATGTAAATTCTTCTTTATGTTGATGCTCTTTACTTTTTGGTATATTTTTAGAAAGGCTCATACTGGTTGTTCCTTTCTATGTATAATGCTTCTTTTAGAAGTTATTTTAAAGCAGGCCTGGAAGTAATAAAATCTCTGAGTACTTGCTTGTTCATAAAAGATTTTATTTTTCCTTCAATTGTGAAGCTTAGTTTGGCAGGATATGAGATTCTAGGCTGAAAGTTCTGTTCTTTAAGTATGTTGAATATTGGCCCCCACTCTCTTCTGGCTTGTAGGGTTTCTGCTGAGAGATCTGCTGTAAGTCTAATAGGTTTCCCTTTATGGGCAACCTGGCCTTTCTCTCTGGCTGCCCTTAGTATTTTCTCCTTTGTTTCGATCCTGGTGAATCTAATGATTATGTGCGTTGGGGTTGCTCTTCTTGAGGAATATCTTTGTGGTGTTCTCTGTATTACCTGGGGTTGAATAGTGTCCTGCTTTGCTAGATTGGGAAAATTTTCCCGGATAATATTCTGAAAAGTATTTTCCAGCTTGGATTCATTCTCTCCATCACATTCAGGTACACCAATCAAACGTAGATTGGGTCTTTTCACATAGTCCCATATTTCTTGGAGACTTTGCTTATTCCTTTTCATCCTTTTGTCTCTATCCTTATCTTGTTGTTTTATTTCATTAAGTTGGTCTTCGACCTCTGATATCCTTTCTTCTGCTTGATCCATTCTGCTATTTAAACTTGTGCATATTTCACTAAGTTCTCGTGTTGTATTTTTCAACTCCGTTAGTTCATTTATATTCCTCTCTATATTGTCCATTCTTTTCAGCCTTTCGTCAAACCTGTGATCCAAGATGGCTGATCACTAACAGCTCAGGATTGTAGCTCCCAGGGAAAGCTCAGAGAATGAGAGGATGCCACACTTTCAGACAAATTTTCATCGCTCACGGACCAGCAGATTTCTAGTGGAGGAGCCCCTCGAGTCACCAGCGTGACTCTTGTGGCTGGCCCAGCGGTTTTGCCGGTGCCTTGGCGTGGCAGCTCTTCATGCAGAGTAAACGGGACTGGTTCCCTTACTGACCGGTGTTTGGAGCTCCGGGAAGGCAGAGCCACTTGTTGCGGACTCAAGAAGGAAGCCAGACCAGAGATTCCCAGGCATAAGAGCACCATCAGTCTTATTGCTGCTATTTTGGTCAGTGCAGTGGGTTGCTCGGATCCCAGCACTGGGAATCAATAAATTGAACGTCGACTCAGAAACCTAATTAGAAAGGCGGTAATTGTAAAGATGAAAGATGGATAAATTTATAATAAAGGGAAAAAAACAGTCTAAGAAGGCCAAGCATACCCAAAATCAGAACCCCTCTCCCTCTACAGGGGATTGCAGTTCCTCATCAGCAACGGAACAAGCCCTGATGGAAAAGGACTGTGTTCCATTATCTGAAGTAGGCTTCAGAAGGTGGATGATAAGAAACTTCTGGGAATTAAAAGAACTTGTTCTAACTCAATGTAAAGAAACTAAGAACTTTGAAAAAAGTAGGTGGGTAATTACAAACCTCTCTGAGCTAAAGGAGCATGTTCTAACCCAATGCAGGGAAGCTAAGAACTTTGAAAAAAAGTTAGATGAAATGCTAACTAGAATAACCAGCATAGAGAAAAACATAAACGACTTGACAGAGTTGAAAAACACAGCACAAGAACTTTGTGAAGCATACACAAGTTTCAATCACTGAATCAATTAAGCAGAAGAAAGGATATCAGAGATTGAAGATCAACTCAATGAAATAAAGCAAGAAGGCAACATTAGAGAAAAAAGAGTAAAACGAAGTGAACAAAGCCTCTAAGAAATAAAAGATTATGTGAAAATACCAACTGTACATTTGATTGGTGTACCTGAAAGTGACAGGGACAATGAAACCATGTTGGAAAACACACTTTAGGAAATTATCCAGGAAAACTTCCTCAACCTAGCAAAGCAGGCCAACATTTAAATTCAGAAAATACCGAGAACACCACAAAGATACTTTTCAAGAAGAGTAACACCTCTACGCAAATAAACTAGAAAATCTAGAAGAAATTGATAAATTTATGGATACATACACCTTCCCTAGACTAAATGAGGAAGAAGTCAAATCCCTGAATAGACCAATAACAAGTTCTTAAGTTGAAGCAGCAATTGATAGCCTACCAACAAAAAAGTCCAGGATCAGATGGATTCACAGCTGCATTCTACCAGAGGTACAAAGAGGAGCTGGTGTCATTCCTTCTGAAACTATTCCAAACAATAGAAGAAGAGGGAATCCTCCCTAACTCATTTTTAAAATTATACTTTAAGTTCTTGAGTACATGTACAGAACATGCAGGTTTGTTACATAGGTAAGTATACATGTGCCACGGCAATTCGTCACCCCCTCATGTTCATTAGGTATTTCTCCTAATGCTATCCCCTTCCTTATCCCCCCACCCCCTGTTATCCCTCCCCTAGCCCTCCACCTTCTGAAAGGCCCCAGTGTGTGATGTTTCCCTCTCTGTGTCCATAGGTTCTCATTTTTCAACACCCACTTATGAGTGAGAACATGCAGTGTTTGGTTTTCTGTTATTATGTCAGTTTGCTGAGAATGATGGTTTCCAGCTTTATCCATGTCCCTGCAAAAATATGAACTCATCTTTTTTGATGGCTGCATAGTATTCCATGGTGTTTATGTGCTCTATTTTCTTTATCCAATATATCATTGATGGGCATTTGGGTTGGTTACAAGTCTTTGCAATTGTGAACAGTGCCACAATAAACATGCGTATGCATATTTCCTTATAATAGCATGATTAATAATTCTTTGAGTATATACCCAATAATGGGATTGCTGGGTCAAATGCTATTTCTAGATCTAGATCCTTGAGGAATAGCCACACTGTCTTCCACAATGGTTGAACTAATTTACACTACCACCAACAGTGTAAAAATGTTCCTATTTTGCCACATCCTCTCCAGCATATGTTGTCTCTTGATTTATTAATGATCACCATTCTAACTGGTGTGAGACAGTATCTCAATGTGGTTTTGATTTGCATTTCTCTAATGACCAGTGATGATGAGATTTTTTTCATATGTTTGTTGGCTGCATATATGCCTTGTTTTGAGAAGTATCTGTTTATATCCTTTGCCCACTTTTTGATGAGGTTGTTTGGTTTTTTTTCTTTTAAATTTAGTTAAGTTCTCTGTAGATTCTGGATATTAGCCCTTTGTCAGATGGGTAGATTGCAAAAAATTTTTTCCATTCTGTAGGTTGCTGGTTCACTCTAATGATGGTTTCTTTTGCTGTGCAGAAGCTCTTTAGTTTAATTAGATCCCATTTGTCTATTTTGACTTTTGTTGCCATTGCTTTTGGTGTTTTAGTCATGAAGTCCTTGCCCATGACTATATCCTGAATGGTATTACCTAAGTTTTCTTCTAGGGTTTTCATGGTGTTAGGTCTTACATTTAAATCTTTAATCCGTCTGGGGTTGATTTTTATATAAGGTGTAAGAAAGGGGTCCAGTTTCAGCTTTCCACTTATGGCTAGCCAGTTTTCCCAACACCATTTATTAAACAGAGAATCCTTTCCCCATTGGTTGTTTTTGTCAGGTTTGTCAAAGGTCAGATGGTTCTAGGTGTGAGGTGTTATTTCCAAGGCCTCTGTTCTATTCCATTGATCTATAATTCTGTTTCAGTACCAGTTCCATGCTGTTTTGATTACTGTAGCCTTGTAGTATAGTTAGAAGCCTGGTAATAGCCTGATGCCTCCAGCTTTTTTTTTTTTTTTTTCTGCTTAGGATTGTCTTGGCTATGAGGGTTCTTTTTTGGTTCTATATGAAATTTAAAGCAGTTTTTTTCCAATTCTGTGAAGAAAGTCAATGGCAGCTTGATGGGTATAGCATTGAATCTATAAATTACTCTTGGCAGTATGGCCATTTCCACAATATTGCTTCTTTCTAACCATGAGCATGGAATTTTTTTCCATCTGTTTGTGTCCTCTCTTATCTTGTTGAGCAGTGTTTGTAGTTCTCCTTGAAGAGGTCCTTCACATTCCTTGTTAGCTGTATTCCAAGGTAATTTGTTCTCTTTGTAGCAATTTTGAATGGGAGTTTGCTCATGATTTGGCTGTTTGCCTGTTTTTGGTGTATAGGAATGCTTGTGATTTCTGCACATTGATTTTTGTATCCTGAGACTTTGCTGAAGTTGCTTATCAGCTGAAGGAGATTTGGGGCTGAGACGATGGGGTTTTCTAAATATACAATCATGTAATCTGCAAATGGAGACAATTTGACTTTCTCATTTCCTAGTTGAATATTCTTTATTTATTTTTCTTGCCTGATTGCTCTGGCCAGAATTTCCATCACAATGTTGAATAAGAGTGGTGAGAGAGGGTATCCTTGCCTTGGGCCAGTTTTCAAAGGGAATGCTTCTGGTTTTTGCTCATTTAGTATGATATTAGCTGTGGATTTGTCATAAATTGCTCTTATTATCTTGAGATATCGTCCATCAATATCTAGTTTATTGAGAGATTTTAGCATAAAGGGCTGTTGAATTTTGTTGAAGGCCATCTCTGCATCTGTTGAGATAATAACGTAATTTTTGTCTTTGGTTCTATTTATGTGATGTGTTACATTCTAGATTTGTGTATGTTAAACCAGCCTTGCATCTCAGGGATGAAGCCAACTTGATTGTGATGGATCAGCTTTTTGATGTGCTGTTGGATTCAGTGTGCCACTATTTTATTGAGAATTTTCATATCAATGTTCATCATGGATATTGGCCTGAAATTTTCCTTTTTAGTTGTGTCTCTGCCAGGTTTTGGTATTAGGATAATGTTGGTCTCATAAAATGAGTTCAGGAGTATTCCCTCTTTTTTTATTGATTGGAATAGTTCCAGAAGGAATGGTATCAGCTCCTCTTTGTACCTCTGGTAGAATCTGGCTGTGAATATGTCTGGTCCTGGACTTTTTTTGGTGGGTAGGCAATTAATTTCTGCCTCAACTTCAGCCTTTGTTATTGGTCTGTTCAGGGTTTCGACTTCTTCTTGGTTTAGGCTTGGGAGGATGCAAGTGTCCAAACTGAATCTAGCAGCACATCAAAAAGTTAATTCATCATGATCAAGTAAGATTTATTTCTGGCATGTAAAGTTAGTTTACCACATGCAAAATCAGTAAATGTGATTCTTCATATAAACAGAATAAAAAACAAATCTCATACTCATCTCAGTAAATTCAAAAACAGCCTTCAATAAAATCCAACATTCCTTCATGATAAAAATCCTCAACAGATTAGGCATTGGAGGAACATACCTCAAAATAACAAGAGACATTTATGACAAACCCACTGGCAACATCATGCCGAATGGGCAAAAGCTGCTGGAACAAGACAAGTATGCTCATTCTTACCACTTTTATTAAACATGGTAATGGAAATTTTATCCACAGCAATCAGGAAAGAGAAAGAAACAAGAGCCATTCAAATAGGAAAAGAAGTTAAACTATCTCAATGCTGACAATAATTCCATAGGTAGAAAACCTGAAAGATCACACCAAAAGGCTCTTAGGGCCGATTAATAGATTAGGTAAAGGTTCAGGATATGAAATCAATGTAAAAAAAAAATCTGTAGCATTTTTGGCCAGTCGCAGTAGCTCAAGCCTATAATCCCAGCACTTTGGGAGGTCGAGGTGGGTGAATCAGGAAGTCAGGAGTTCAAGACCAGCCTGCCCAAGATTGTGAAACCCTGTCTCTACTAAAAATACAAAAATTAGCTGGGCATGGTGGTGGATGCCTGTAATCCCAGTGACTCAGGAGGCTGAGGCAGGGAATTACTTGAACCTGGAAGGTGGAGGTTGCAGGGAGCCGAGATCATGCTACTGCAGTCCAGCCTGGGCAACAGAGCAAGACTCCATCTCAAAAATAAAAAAATTAATAGCATTTTTATATACCAGTAACATTCTAGCTCAGAGTCAAATCAATAACATGAACCCATTTACAATAGCCACAAAGAGAATGAAATATCCAGGAATTCATCTAAACAAGGAGGTGAAAGATCTCTACAAAAACAAAAAGAAGAAGGAGAAGGAGGAGAAGGAGAAGAAGGAAGAGGAGGAAGGAAAAGAAACTACAAAACACTGCTGAAAGAAATCAGGGATGACACAAATAAGAAAAATTCCATGTTCAATGTAGTTAAAATGGCCATACCGCCCAAAGCAATATACAAATTCAATGCTATCTCAGTGAAAATACCAACATTATTTATCACAGAATTAAAAATATCTATTATAAAATTAACTTGGAACAAAAAAATAACTTTAATTAATAAAGCAATCCTAAGCAAACAGCTTAAAAAAAAAAAAAGGAAGGAGAATGAATGGACGTTTGCTGAATAGAATTACAGTCTATGGCAGAAACAATATATCTCACATTGCAACACTGAAAACCCATATTTCCCAGTGGCCTTTCCCCTTGCATCTCAATGAAACTTTCTGAATATATGTTTTGGTGAAGGAAATGTTATAGAAATGAGATTTTGTGTTCAGAAACTGAGATTATTTAGTTGTTTGGGGGGAAAATGCCTATCTAACACATAAAACATACATTTCAAGGAAAATTTTGGAAAAATTTAGGCAGAAACATAATGGAAAGCATAGCAAAATGGAAACAGATATTTTAATGTCATTACAAAGTTGAGTAAAAGCCTAAAAGCATTGAATGGGAATAACAAGTTTATTTTGTATTTGAAAGTCATACAGAACAAACAACTCAGGTATCCCAATAATAATTATTTATATGCTGAATAACTGTTCATCAAAATATAAAATATAAATTTATATGCATATTAGAATTGACAAAATGTAATCATACTTGGAGTGCATTACACAGCTTGCTTTATGTTTGCTAAATCAAATTGAAAAGCACAAACAATATAGATTTAGTGACTGAACAATTCCATATTCCACAGAATAAAATTAAGCTCCATTTAATTAATGGAATGTTTTATGTGTAAATCTTTTTTCCATTTATCCATCTAATTGCAAATTTCCTTTCTGGCATAGAGATATCAATTTTGTGAGTTTCTGTGAATTGTGATACACAAAAATTTCAGTAAGTTCTAAAATTCAGATTTAATAAAGGCCACACATTAGGACCATAATGTGTTTAGATTTAAAAATAATAATGTGAATTAAAATGAAATACCCAAATAGATAAAAGACAAATTTTTTTGCAAAATTAGTTTTTAGGTCAAAGAAGAAATTATAACTCTAGTTATAAATATTTCTAAAAAGAAATCCAAGCAGAAAATTAGGTGTCAGATCTTTATCATGGTGTAGAAGTGGTGTTTGCTAAAATGTATCTGGCCAAGTCATAAATAGTCACAGTGTTTAGTAAAATATAATTAGCTTCAATTAACTTCACTATAAAATGAAGCAAAAAAGAAGGTATAATATCTAAACATTAAAAAGAATAATTATTAATGGCAATGAGAAAACATTAAAGTATAAATTTAAAAAGATAAAACATAAATCCGATAAATTAAAAAATCTAGTATAGAATTAGTTTTTAATATGAATGTGTAGCTCTATGTAAAAATTTCAATTAAAATAGCAATTTCTAGGAATCCTGAAAAATGGAAAAAAGAGATAAAACACATATATAAAAATTTATAAATGTTAAATAACCACAAATAATGTAAATTATAACTAGCTATGTAAAACCTTATACTAATAAATTTAAAAGTCTTAAAATTGATGAGGTTTATAGAAAATAGTAATTCAAGCAAATGTTTTCAAGAAATAGAATAATGAAGTTATTGATTTAAATTAAAACAAAAGAAAAGGGGCCACATCAAAAAATTATATCCACTCCCAAGATTTTGTGGAAGATAATTTATTTGAAGGTATTATGGAGTAATTAATTATCATCCATTTATGGTGTTATAGGATTCAAAAGACTATAAGCTCTTTTTCAACTCAACCCATTTTGTGAACATAATATGTCTTTGAAACAAAATGCAAAATGTTAATTGTTTTAATCTTATTTATACACACAGGAATACTTACACTGAATAAAATACTACTAATTCAAACACAGAGTTATAAATAAATTTATAAATAAAAATCAATTATGAACTAGTAGGGTGTTTTTTATTCTTGAAACTTCTACTTACATAGTCCATCACATCAAGAAAAAAGAAAGCAAAACCATATGATCATCTTGGTAGATTCCAATGCGGGATATGTAAAAAGAATTAGTATCTATTCCCCATATAATATAGTTCATAAAAAATATAAATATTCTTAGAGTCATATGATGAATCATATCTATCTAAAATTTACTTATGAAGTAAATACAAAAATTTAAAGATGGAATATAAAAGTCTTCTTATTAAATTCTAGAGAAACAAGAGTATAATACCTTTCATCTCTAAAATTTAACTTTTTAAGTTATATTTATTATAGGGAAAAATAAAAATGAAAAACACAAAAATTTACTCAAATAATATGGTGTTCAACCTGGAAAATTTAAGGAAAATAAGTTGACTTAATTTTAAACTACAAGACTGTTTGTTAACATAGATTACAAATTGTTTTAAAATCCCATGCACATATATTTTATATGTAGATGTCTAATACATAATTAAATAATATTATGTTTTAAGTAGTAATAAAAGTATAAATTTCTAAGTAATTATAAGAAATGTGAATCATGTATATAATAAAAAAATGATTTAATGATGAATGAATTGGGTAAATGGAGAAACTTGAGGTTGGAAAGACTGAGTGTAATAGAGATATCTATTAGAAAAAGCTAAAAGCAATGACAGGTAGGGAAAAATATATACAACAAATATAGAAGGTAAAATACACTTAATATATAAAGAGCACTTATCAAAAAAGAAGAGTTCTTGTCAGTAATAAAAATTCCCCAAGAATATATATATTATATTACTTTACAACATCCTTACATTATTATTGCCATTGTTCAGATAAGAAACTGAGCCACTTTAGACTTCATTAATGTGCCTTAGATTTCTCAGAAAGTTAATGGTAGTCTAGGTGTCCACATCCTTATGTGCCTAACTTAAACTTTCCTCTCTATTGTACTATAAATTAATATTTGTTAATTTGTTAATATTATAGCTGAACCTTATGCTTCCTGTCCTTCTGCACTCACTGTAAATTAACCATTTTACAGGATAATGCTTTCTCAACACTAAAATCTTTATAATTAATTTATTTATGTAGCATGCATTTTAATACTTTAGAATCCCAAAGCCCCACAATAGATTTTTTATACTTTATTTTACAATAGCCATTAATTAAATTGATCAAATAATTATTTATTGAGTTGTTACTATATGACATATCTTGACCTAGGTATTAGAAGATTGAACAAAAAATAGACAAAGATCTCTTTCCTCATGAAGTTTTATATTGTAGTGGGAATTAGATAGACAATAAATGTAACAGGCAAGATCATTATATAAAATATTAAAGGACAAAGAAGTATGGAGAATAATGAAGTCAATTAAAAAGAATAGATGGTGATGAAGGTCATTGAACATGTGTGTGTGTGTGTGTGTGTGTGTACGCGCGTGTGAATGCACTTGCTCACGCGCTCGCTACTTTAAATAGTTTGATTAAGGCAGACCTAAGTGATATGGAAAATTATTGGACAAATACTCAAAGGATTTGAGGGAGATATCCATGAGGATATCTGGAGTTAGAGCATTTCAGATAGAGGAATCAGCCAGTTGCTGAGATGAGAACATTTCTACCATGATACAGAAAGAATAGGCTCATGTGGCTGGAAAAAATTTTAAAAAGTGATCGAGAAGAGAAAGAAATCAAATATGAGGTTCCAAAGTGAATGGAATTTTAGATCCTGTAGAGCCATATAGAACATGGAAAGTATTTAGTCTTCTATTTTGGGTAAAAGTCATTATCCATCAGATGGTATGAGCTGAAGAATGATAATGAGCTGACTTAAAACAGAGTCACTCTGGCTGCTGCTTGTGAATCAATTGCTTTGGGGTATACGGAGAGGTAAGAAATTGTAGACGTTTAGATTATATATTTCTCAAAATAATTCAGTGAAAAAACAGAGTAATAATCTAGCTCTAGCCTATAGGTGCAGATTGACACTCAATGAAGTAAAAAAAAAAGGGAAACTTATTTATGATTATTACTTGAGATTATAGAAAAAGCTTTCAGCTTTAGAAAATTGGTAAAATTTACTGTTTTCTTCAGATTGATGGCTACTTCCTGTGTCTACCTCAAATGACAACATGCCACTGATTTGTATATTTTATGCTGTGTAAAAGTTTAATAATTTAAAGGTGTAATTTTCCTTTATCCCATTTTCTCTGTCAAGGCTGGGATTTGTTTCCAAACTACATGTGAATTTTCCTTTCCCTTGCTCCTTTGCTCCCCTCCCCTCCCCTCCCCTCCCCTCCCTTCCCTTCACCAGAAAATTATTGATCTTTAAATAAATGCTATTTGAAACTCTAGAGAAAGTGTAGCTATTTAGATATTTAGGCACTTTAAAAGCATGCCAATAATATGAAATACTTTATTACCATTAGGAGACATTAGTACCCATAAACATGGTTCAAGACACCAGGCTAAGGGTATACTATGTAAAAGAAGCAGAAAGACTTCTATTTTAAAATACTGGTAAAATAATTTGACACTGGTCTAGTGTCCAATTATTCTGAATTTGTCCTTGAGCAAATTATATAAATTCACTGAAATTTATTTTCTTTATCGGTAAAAAGTAAAGATAATACCTACTGCAAGAAGTTACTCTGAAAAGTAGATAAAGTAGTGCATTAAATATATAGCTGCTAGCACAGAGTAGGAACTGAAGAACTGATTAATTTCTTCTCCTTCATTGGACCTCACCAATCAGTTAAGGAAACAGAGTATAGATTCTACATGTAAATAATAAAACATAGCAGTTAGCACAGACAGTGAGTCATTTGAATGACATTTCTTCTGACACAACAATCTTTCAGAGGAAATTTTTTGGGACTGGCATCAAAAGACACTTCTTGGGAAACAAAGACTTTAGTCCAGAAATTAAAGGAAAAATATTAGAAAAATAACACAGAGTTGGAGTGATCTTCCAAATGCAACTCATTTATTTAATAGGCAAGACTTGGTGGAGATCCAAATAACAAAGCTTATTCTTTATCACCACATTTTAATAAATAAAACAACTGCTAGATCTTCCTTTGGTGTCCTCTTTGATCTCATGGGGGATTTTATAGTCTTTCCAACCACATTTGTTTAATTCGAATAGTTTCATTTTAGAGGTGGTTATATGTATTTATTTTTTATTTTAATATTTATAATTTAGAGGTTTTGATACATGGACATATTGCATAGTAGTGAAGTATGTACTTTTATTGTAGCCATCATGCAAAAACTGTACATTGTACTAATTAGGTTATTTCTCATCCCTCGCATTTCTCCAACTCTCTCATCTTTCCAAGCCTCTATTATTCCTCTCTCTATGTCCATATATACACAATATTTAGCTTTGACTTATTAGTGAGGAAATGATATATTTGACATACTGTTTCTGAGTTTACTTAAAATAATGGCCTCTACTTTCATTTATGTTGCTGAAAAAGACATGATTTCATTTTTTATGTCTGAGAAGTATTCCATGGTGTGTGTGTGTGTGTGTGTGTGTGTGTGTATATATGTATATGTATATATATGTATATATATACATATACATATATATATATGTGTGTGTGTATGTATATAAAATTCTCTTTTTCCAATCATCCATTGATAGACACTTATTTTGATTCCATATCTTTTCTCTTGTGAATAGCATTGTGGTAAACATATGAATGCCAGGATCTTTGTCATATAATAATTTCTTTTCCTTTATGTAGATGCTCAGTAGTAAGATTGTTGGGTAGAATGGTAGTTCTAATATTTTTAGTTCTTAGAGAAATCTTCATACTGCTTTCAGTGGATGTACTTTACCACCAACAGTCTATGAGTCCTTCCTTTTATTTGCATCCTCTCAGGCATCTGTTATTTTTTGACTTTTTAATTATAGCCAGTCTGACTGGTGTAAATGACATCTCTTTATGATTTCAGTTTTCCAATTCTCTGCTAATTAGAGATGTTGATTTCAGTTTTCCAATTCTCTGCTAATTAGAGATGTTGAATATTTTTTCATATGGTTGTTGCCCATTTGCATGTCTTCTTTTGCAAAGTGTCCATTTACTTTCTTTACCTACATTGTAATGGGGTCATTTGCTTTATTTTTGTTGACAAGTTTTTTTTTTTTTTTAGTTCCTTGTAGGTTCTAGATATTAGCCCCCTGTTGGATGTATAGTTTACATTTTATTTTTCTGTTTGGTAGGTTGTTTATTCACTCTGTTTATTGTTTATTTTTCTATGCAGAAACTTTTCTGTTTAGGTAAGTGCCATTTTTCTGTTTTTGTTTTATTTGCCTTAGTCATGAATTATTTGCCTAGAACAATGTCCAAAAGAGTTTTTTCTAATTTTCTATAACTTTTTATGGTTTCAGGTCTTACAATTAAGTTTCAATCTATGTTTAGTTAACTTTTGTATATAATGAGATATATAGGTTCAGTTTTATATTTCAGGATGTAGCTATTGTGTTTTCCCAGCACCATTAATTGAAAAGGATGTCCTTTCCCCAGTGCATGTTTTTGTCAACTTTGTTGAAGATCAGTTGGCTGTAAAAATGGTGCTTTCTTTATAGGTTCTCTATTATGTTCCATTGATCTGTGTGTCTAATTGTGTACCAGTACCAAAGTGTTTTGGTTACTATTTCCTTGTAGTATAATGTGAATTCAGGTAATATGATACCTCCAGCTTTGTTCTATTTGCTTAAAATTGCTTTAGCTATTCAGTTTCTTTTTTGGTCTCATATTAATTTTATGACTTTTTTTCTAATTCTGTAAAAAATGATGTTGGCATTTTGATAAAAGTTGCATTGAATCTATAGATTGCTTTTGGAAGTATGGTCATTTTAACAATATTAATTCTTCCAATCTATGAACATAGGATGTTTTTCCATTTGTTTGTGTCATCTAAAGTTTCGTTCATGAGTGTCTTGTATACTCCCAGAATAAGGTTCAGAAATGAAAGAGAAACAAAGCATTTCCCAGACAAGCAAACACTGAGGGTATTCATCACCACTAGACTGATTCTGCAAGAAATTTTCAAGAAAGTTCCAAATATGAAAACATGAGGTCAACAGTCACCATCATAAAAACACACAAAAGTATAAACCTCACAGGTTTTTTTAAACAATTATACAATTGAAGCTACAGAACAGCTAGATAATTAACATTATGACAGGAACAAAACGTCCCAAATCAATATTAACTTTGAACATAAATGAATTAAATGCTCCACTTAAAAGGTACAGATTGACAGAATGGATTTTAAAAACCCATGAGCTGACCCTATTCTTCTTACAGGAGACACACCTTATTGATAGACGCTTATATAATGAAGGTAAAGAAAAAGCAAAAGATTTTTAATGCAAATGGAAACAAAAAGCAAACAGAAACACTGTGTTTAAATTGAACTTTAGATCAAACAAAGCTAACAGACAATCAAAATCATACAAAATATCTTCCTGGACCACAGTGGAATAAATTTAGAAATCAGTTCCAAGAGAAACTCTTGGAAATTATACAAATACATGAAAAATAAGCAACATGCTCCTGAATGATTTTGTTGTCAATGACAAAATTAAGATAAAAATTTAAATTAAAAAAATGTGATTCATTTGAAGTGTATAAAATTGGAGGCACAATGTACCAAAACAAAGAAGAACAACAAAGAAGGGCTAAGAGGAAAGGTCATAACTTCAAATGCCTACATCAATAAAATAGAAATATAAAAAATTGAAAACCCAATGTCATACTTCAAGGAACTTGAAAAACAAGAATGAAACAAATGCAAGATAGCAGAAGAAAATAAATAAAGATTAGACCAGAGCTAAATAAAATTGTGGACAAAATAAAAAATACACAAGGTCAATGAAATAAAAGTTGATCCTTTGAAAACATCAATTAAATTGACAGACTGCTAGATAGACTAAACAAGAAGAGAGACGATTCAAATAAGCACAAAGAAAAATGAAAAAGGTGACACTTCATCTGATAGCACAAAATCATGTAAGCTCATCAGAGACTACTATGCATATTTCTATGGTGACATTTATTTATTTATGTATTTATTTATTTCAAATGAAAAGTTTATCATCATTCATTCAGTTACATTAATTACTCCCTACTCTCCAGCCTACATTTATTTCTGATAAGAAGCAGCATTACTAGTCTGAGACCTGTCAATATTTTTCTAGCCTCTCTAGTACCTATATTGCCCACTTTGTTCATAAGACACAGGAACTCTTTCCTCCTGTTGGTGAAAGTGAAGCTGGTGGCTGCCTGTAAAGTTCTTTTTGCTCAAGGTCTCTTGGGAAGGGTTTTATATTTTTCCAGAAAGAATGAATGAAACACCAGTCTGGGTTTGGTGGCTCATGCCTATAATCTCAGCACTTTGGGAGGCCTAGGCAGGCAGATAACGAAGTCAGGAGTTCAAGATCAGCCTCATCAATATGGTGAAACTGCATCTCTACTGAAAACAGAAAAATTAGCCGGGTGTGGTGGCGTGTACCTGCTATTCCCAGCTAATCCCAGCTACTCAGGAGGCTGAGGCAAGATAATTGCTTGAACCCTGGAAATGGAGGTTGCAGTGAGCCAAGATTGCACCATTGCACTCCAGCCTGGGCAACAAGAGTGAAAGTCCATCTCAAAAAAAAAAAAAAAGAGTAGAACACCAGTCTCTGTGTCTACCCATATTTCATGAGACATGGGTCAAGTTATAATAGTAACTAACACCACTTTGGTCATATGATATCAATGAGAGTCTACTGAACCCTCACATTTGGCTTAGGCTATGGTACCTATAAGGGGTAATAAAATGGTATACTACTCCTTACTATACTAGTAGTCATCTTAAAAGAGATAGTTGTTTCCTTTTATGAGCAATTTATTTTGAATGTCTTCACTTCCTTGAAATGTTCTATAATGGTGTGTCCATCAATTACCTTTACAATATTTGGTACTTGGCACCCACTCTCCTAAGAAGACAGCAAAAGTTTCTGCTTTGGTGCTTGAAAACATGAGGAAATGAAGCAGAAGGAATGAATATTCAGGAATGCCTGATTTCTCTACTTGGGCCATGGAACTATCTCTAAAGTTCTCAGTGGGTTATTTATATTGTATTTCAAAAAGTTGCTGTGGTTTTTCTTCCAGTCAATCTTCTGTCAATTATACATTCTTTTTTTTTATTGCATTTTAGGTTTGGGGTACATGTGCAGAACATGCAAGATAGTTGCATAGGTACACACATGGCAGTGTGTTTTGTTGCCTTCCTCCCTTTCACCCACATCTGGCATTTCTCCCCATGCTATCCCTCCCCAGCTCCACCCCCCATTGGCCCTCCCCTTTTCCCCCCAATAGACCCCAGTGTGTAGTACTCCCTTCCCTGTGTCCATGTGTTCTCATTTTTCATCACCTGCCTATGAGTGAGAATATGCGGTATTTCATTTTCTGTTCTTGTGTCAGTTTGCTGAGAATGATGTTCTCCAGATTCATCCATGTTCCTACAAAGGACACGAACTCATCATTTTTGATTGCTGCATAATATTCCATAGTGTATATGTGCCACATTTTTCCAGTCCAGTCTATCATCGATGGGCATTTGGGTTGGTTCCAGGTCTGTGTTATTGTAAACAGTGCTGCAATGAACATTCATGTGCATTACTTATAGTAGAACGATTTATAGTCCTTTGGATATATAACCAGTAATGGGATTGCTGGGTCAAATGGAATTTCTATTTCTAAGGCCTTGAGGAATTGTCACACTGTCTTCCACAATGTAATTTACACTCCTACCAGCAGTGTAAAAGTGTTCCTATTTCTCCACATGCTCTCCAGCATTTGTTGTCTCCAGATTTTTTATTTTATTCATTCTTGCTTAGAGTATTTATTATTTATTCTGTACCTACTATGTGGCAGGACTGGTGGCCCATAATGGGGCTACAGTACTGTATCTAGGTTCTCAAAATCAAGTAGGAAAGGCAAAATACAAGCAATTCAGTCTCTCTCAGAGTAGGGAACTGGGTGAAAGAGATGCATACAAACTGTAAGTCAATTAAGGCTACTGGAACAGTCAGAAAAATCTTCAGCACTGAGACTGACACCTAATGTCACACTTCAAGGAACTGATACTTCTCTTTATATAATATTACACCCCTGAAGTTCCTGATATTTCCCTTGATGTGAATTAAAGCTACATTTTATGGAAAAAGTTTCATTCATCATTTTCCTTTTCTTGGGTTCTCATGAGCACATCATTTACAAGAGTTCCCTTTTTTATATTTTAATCTATTTAGTCTATTTATGTTCTCAGTTTTCTATCTTTAATTAGTTCAATCTCTGGGCCTGTAGTGAAGTTAATCATATTGAGAATCTGTAGAACATATGGTTAGAAAAAAATTGCAGTAACAAGGAGTGCCTTACTCCCTACTGCTGAATAAAGGCAACTGGTTGAATTTAAATGTTCTGCTGACAGAAATACCTACTTCATATGTAAGAGATGAGATGGCATGCAGAATGTCAAAGGCAGTGGGACAAAAATGCAATCTATTGCTACTCAATTCCATGGATTCAACTTTAGGCTTGAAATGTTACTTTGAAGTACATGATATGAAGATTGCAGACTTCCCTTAAATAAAAATATTTTTAGCATCTACATTTAGAATAGTCAATAGTAATACAAAGTGAAAGATAAATGAATTTTAGAGAAATCCTTTACAAATTATGATTGTATTCCTAACCAAATGATAAATTTATATGTGCTTGGCAGGGGTTTGTAAATTATTTCTTCTTTGATTTGTGGGTAGGGATGAGGTCAGGCATTTTTTAATTCACTACCTAAGGCTGAGAACTACCTTTTATCCCCTGATCTTCTTACAAATCAAACTGTCACTAGTGCCTCCATCTGACATCTTCTCTCAAAATGCCCCAGACTAATGCTGAGGGCTCTGGATGGTCTTCAAAAAGTAATATAGAGAATAGAAAATAGAGGGTGCAGAAATTACAATGAATTTCAGGCAAAGATGTTAAAATATTTTATTTAAAAGCCGAAAGTTCTCTGCTATTCAGAAAATATTTCAAATGTAAGGCATTATTCTGATAACACACTGAATTGAACATAGTGGACTATTTATTATCTGTTGTTTTTCTGCTGCTTAGAACAGTCTTGTACATTTGGGAAAGAATAGAAGTTCAAAAGTGTTAGAAATTTATTTTGTTTTATAAATATTAATCGCTAGAATAGTAGAGTCTTGGCTATATAAGCGACAGTTATTTCTGTGACAGTTCTTGACCATGTGACAGTACATGCCAGGTACTGTGTTAAATGATTCTGTATTAGTCTCTTCTCACATTGCTATAAGTTTATGGTAATTTACGAAGGGTAGGGTAATTTATGAAGAAAAGGGATTTAACTGACACATAATTCAGCAGACTGTACAGATGCATGGCTTGGAGGTATCAGGAAACAGAATCATGGTGGATGGCAAATGGGAAGCAAGAAAGCCTCACTATGGCAGAGTAGAAGAAACAGAGAGAGTGAAAATCGAAGTGCTACACACTTTCAAACAACCAGGTCTTTTGAGTACTGTATTATCAGACAGCACTAAGGAGATGGTGCTAAACCATTATAAACCACCCATAATCCAATCAACCCCAACCAGGTTCCACCTCCAACACTCGGGATCACAGTTCAACATGAGATTTCTGTAGGGACACAAAACCAAACCATATCATCTTCACATGGGTTTTCTCATTTAATCTTTAAAGCAACCTTGTAATTGAGTCAGGGATTGCATTCATTCCCATTTACAGAGGAAGAAAGAGGTTTGGATTGTGCTGAATATTCTGCTTTCCACTCCAGGTTCCCACTTCACCCTTCTCTACCTCACTCTATGACTGCAAAGGCTGGTTTCTATGAACTGCATCACCTGGGACTCTTACTCTAAGGTTCAGATTAGGTTTGGCTTATAAGAGGCACTAGATAGAGATTAGAGACTGGAAGAGTAAGAGGTCAAATCTCTATTCCATTATTTCCTTCATTCTGGGTGTAGTCTGGTACTGACAGTGTTCCTCTACTGAATGCCACAGCTCCTCTCAGGTGGCTCTCTACATAATCCCTGCAGGATTCCAGTGGTTATGCCCTCATCTTACCCTTTCAAGCCAGGCATAATGAGGGTTTTCTACTGCTGTTAACCCAGGGACGTCAACAGCATTTTGTGGTGTGCACACATTTTAACTTTGTCCACACATTTATAAATAACCTTTATCTTAATTTCTTTCAAATTCTCTTTTTGAATGCCATCTGTCTTCTGCTGGACAAAGATCACAAAGCTAGAATATTATTTCACTATTTTATTTAGGTGCTATAGGTGGTAAAAATGTACCATAAAATTTACCTTCTTATCCACTTTATGTCTATACTTCAGTCGTGTTATTCTCATTGTTGTGAAACAGAGCTCAAGAAGTTACATTGTAAATCTAAAATTCTATACATATTAAACAACTTGCCTTTTGCCTTTTTCCCCAGCGTTAGTAACCACAATTCCACTTGGTTTCTATGAATTTGACTGCATTAGAGCATCAATATTAGTGCAACAATGTAGTATTTGTCTTTTGTAACTGGATTATTCCACTTAACATAATGTTCTCAAGATGGATTCATGTTGTAGCATGTTACAACCTTGCTACATTTTTAAAGTTGAATAACCCTTCATCTTATGTAACACAACATTTTGTTTATCAATTCTTGAATAACAAGACAGGACATTTGTGTTGCCTGCATCTCTTTGCTATTATGAATAGTTTTGTTAAGAATGTCGGTATTCAAATATCTACTTGAGACTCTTCTTTCAATTCTTTTTGTTATATACCCAGAAGTGAGATTTCTGGATCATATGTTAATTTTATTTTTAATTTTTCAAAAAACATTGTTGCTTATTTTTCTATGGCGTTTGCAACATTTTCCACAGTGCTACCACAATGGTAGCACTATTCCACCAACAATACAAAAGGGTTGCACTTATTTGACATCATTGCCAATACTTGCCATTTTATACTTTTTTAACAGTAGTAATTCTAAAGGGTATGAGGTGATACATCTTGGTGGTTTTGATTTCTATTTCTCTCATGATTAGTGATGTTGACCATCTTTTCATGTTGGCGATTTATATATCATTTTTGTAGAAAAGTCTCTTTAAGTTCTTTGCCCATTTTAAAATCTGACTACTATTTTGTTGTTGTTGTAGGAATTCTTTATATATACTATATATTCACTCTTTATCAGATATATGATTTGCAAATATTTTCTCCCATTTCATAAGTTGTCTTTCACTCTGCTAATTGAGTCCCTCGATTGACAAGGCTTTTAAATTTAATGTAGTACCATTTGTCTGTTTTGCTTTTGTTGCCTCGGCTTTTGGTGTCATATCCAAGAAATAATTGCCAAATCCAGTATCATAGAGGTTTCCACTTATGCTGTATTCAAGGAGTGGCACAATCTTAAGTCTTACATTTAAGATTTTAATCCATGTTGAGTTCATATTCATATAAGAATCATATGAGTCCTATTTTATTCTTTCACATATGTTACTCAGCTTTTCTAGCGTCACTTGTTAAATAAACTGTTATTTCTCCATTGAGTAGCCTTGGCACTACTGCTGAAGATCAGTGGACCACAAATGTGTGGATTTATTTCTGGGATCTTTATTCTATTCTGATGGAATATTTATATTTCTTTATGCCAGTACCACAGTTTTAATTACTGTAGCTTTGCAATATGATTTGGAATCTGGAAGTATGATGGCTCCAAATTTGTTATTCTCTTTTCAAAATTCTTCTGGATATTTGGAGTTTCTTGATATTCTATGTTAATTTTACGATTAATAAAAAACGACATTTGGATTTTGGTTGAGATTGAAGGCTCCAACTTCGTTATTCTCTTTTCAATATTGTTTTGGATATTTGGAGTTTCTTGATATTCCATGTTACTTTTAAGATTAAATCTTTTAATTTTGACAAAAAATTTACATTGAGATTTTGATTGAGATTGAATTGAAACTAAAGATCACTTTGAATGTTATGAACATCATAATAATATTAAGTATTTCAATCCATAGGCATTTATATCTTTCAATTTATTTGTGTCTTTAATTTATTTCAGCACCATTTTATTGATTTTAGTGTACAAGTCTTTTATCTCTTTGCTTAAATTTATTTCTAAGTATTTTATTCTTTTATATGCTATGATAAATATAATGGTTTTTTTAAATTGTACTTTAGGTTCTGGGGTACATGTGCAGATCATGCAGCATTATTGCATAGGCATAAACATGGCAATGTGGTTTGCTGCCTCCATTCCCCCATCACCTACATCTGGCATTTCTCCCCATGTTATCCCTCCCCAACCTTCCCACCCCCCATTGTCCCTCCCTTGCCCCCCACACAGACCCCAGTGTGTGAAGTTCCTCTCTCTGTGTCCATGTATTCTCATTGTTCAAAACCTGCCTATGAGTGAGAACATGAGGTGTTTGATTTTCTGTTCTTGTGTTAGTTTGCTGAGAATGATGTTCCCCTCCCTGTGTCCCTGTGTTCTAATTTCAGAACTCATCCATGAGTGAGAACATACCATGTTTGATTTTCTGTTCATGTGTCAGTTTGCTGAGAATGATGGTTTCCAGGTTCATCCATGTCCTCACAAAGGACTTGAACTCATCATTTTTTATGGCTGCATAATATTCCATGGTGTATATATGCCACATTTTCCCTGTCCAGTCTATCGTTGATGGGCATTTGGGTTGGTTCTAGGTCTTTGCTATTGTAAACAGTGCTGTTATGAACATACATGTGTCTTTATAATAGAATGATTTATAATCCTTTGTATATATATCCAGTAATGGTATTGCTGGGTCAAATGGAATTTCTATTTCTAGGTCCTTGAGGAATCGCCACACTGTCTTTGACAATGGTTGAACTAATTTACACTCCCACCAACAGTGTAAAAGTGTTCCTATTTCTCCACATCCTCTCCAGCATCTGTTGTCTCCAGATTTTTTAATGATCGCCATTCTAACTGGCGTGAGGTGGTATCTCAATGTGGTTTTGATATGCATTTGTCTAATAATCAGTGATGATGAGCATTTTTTCATATGTTCGTCTTTAGACCTAACGTGAGTCCGTTGTAGGCATCATGTATTATTGTATAATAGACATATCATGGCTGTACAAATAATAATGCTATAAGGCCCACTGTGATTTGCAACCCTGGCCTAGGGATTACTGGGTCTCTAGAAACCGTGGTTGTCCTAGAGACAAGACAACTTTCACGAACCTTAAAACAAAGCTTACCATTACAAGAGTACCTTAAAATCCTTTTAGGAAAGAAACACGTGGCAACTAACCTGGACTGAATACAGCTATAATAAATGGGAAAGAGTTCCCAAAACTTTGAGAATTGTCTTCAAATGAAAACCCTCCCAAACGGGTAATCATCTAACCCTTGATTATATCTGGACCATACCTCTAGCTTTCTCTTGTTGCCTATCTTATATCAACACTGTCAGAATAAATATGCTCCTTAAGACTCATCTCTGATGTGAATCAAACTGAAAGGGAAAAGTCACCATTGGAATCTGGTTAACTAGGACCACCCAAAGACTCCAAATGTGACACTGTAATTAGAACTTTTTAAAATCTATTCAGCCAATCTGTATATATGCCTTTTTATTTTAGATTTTAATATAATTATATTTAAAGTAATTATTGATAAGGAAAAAATACTATTGTCATTTTAAAAATTCTTTCCTGTGTGTCTTATACCAGTTTGTCCTTCTTTTCCTCTCTTACTACCTGTCTTTGTGTTTGTTCATTTTTAGTAGTGATATATTTTGATTTTTACTTTTTATTTCCTTTTGTTTGTATATTCTATAGTTATTTTCTTTGTGGTTACAGTTGCATAAAATATTTTAACTTTTCTAAACTCATAGTATTCTATTTTAAACTGATTATAACTTAATTTCAATTGTTTGTAAGTCCAACCTCCTTTATGTTATTGATATTACCAATTACATCTTTATATATTATGTATCTATTAAGTAGATTCTCTTTTAATGTTTCTGTCATTAAAGTTGAATGAATCAAAATTACAATAATATAGGTTACTATAATTTTCTACTATCTAGTATCCTTTCATTTTAACTTGAAGTACTCCCTTTAGCATTTCTTATAGAGCAGGTCTAGCAGTATTAAACTTCTTTGGCTTTCTTTTCTTTTCTTCTCTTTACTTTTAATCTGAGAAAGTCTTAATTTCTCAATTTTTTGAAGCAAAAGTTTACCAGATGCAGTATTCTTGGTTGACTGTTGTTTTATTTCAGCAGTTTGAATACATCATCCCACTCACTCCTAGCATGCAAAGTTTCTACTGAGAAATCCACTGATAATTTTATAAAATATCCTTGTATGTGATGAATTATTTTCTCTTTCCACTTTTTAAGATAATTTGATTTAGACACTTTGATTCTAATGTATCTCACTGTGGTTGCCTTAGGGTTTATTCCATTTGGAGTTCTTGAGCTTCTTTAATCTCTATGTCTATTTATTTCCTCAGATTTGGGCAGTTTTCAGCCATTATTTCTTCATATAAACTCTGCAGACTTCTGTCTTATATTTCTGGAATTGCGAAAATGCATGTGTTGGTTTTCTTGATATTACCCCATAATTACTTTAATTTCTCTTTACTTTGCTTCTTTTTGCTTCTGAATTGATGATTTTAACTGACCTGTTTTCAAGTTTGCTGATTCTTTTTTCTGTCTGATCAAGTTTGCTGTTAGATCCACTTAAGAAATTTTTCAATTCAGTTACTGTAGTTTTCAGTTCTATAATTTTTGTTTGGCTCTGTTTTATTGTTTCTATCCCATTCTTGATATTCTAATTTTGTTTATACATTGTTTTCCTAACTGCATTTAGTTTTCTGTGTTCTCGTTTAGTTCATTGAGCATATTTTTGACAGTTATTTTAAATTCTTTGTTGGATAACTCTTATATATGTGTTTCTCTGGGGTTGGTTTCTAAAGTTGTATTTTGTTCCTTTGATTGGGCCATGTTTCTGTGTTTCCTTATATGACTTATAATTTTTTACTGGGAGTTGGGAATTTGTAAAACCAACCACCTGTTGCAGTCATTGCATAGTACCCTTCTGCTGGGCAAAGACAATATGCAGTGACTCACAAGTTAGCCCATCTGGAGGTTCTAGGGATTTTCTAACATTTTCTGATCACTTGCTCTCCTCTCATAAGTCTGAAGAACTACAGCTCTAATGTGCTGCTCACTTCTGTTTTCAGTGGTTTCCAAACTGTGACATCAGTGCTGTCAGTGACCTGAGTCAGGCAAGAGAGGAGCCAGAACCTGTCACATCCCTCAGACAAGGCAGAATTTTAGGAATCTGTTTCCCTGTTTTGTTTCTTTCTTGAAGTAGGAATTTCAGTACAAGGTGTTTCCTCCAAGTTACTCTGTGTTATGTTACATAGGGGGAAGGGCTTGAATGGATGTGAAAAACACTATGAATATTTTCACCTCTTTTCTTGGAACACCTTGTTGGTTTTACAGTGACCTTGGTGATGTGTTTACTCACTGCTTTCTATAGTTCTCATAAAGGCATTATCATCCATGTATTGTTGTTAGCTCAGTATCTGTCTCAGGAAGAAGTGCTTATAGGTTTTTAGTTTGTCTTCTTGCTCACCTGAGCTGTTTTAAACTAAATCGTCCTTGGCTCCAATGTCGGTATTTTTCTGTACCATACTCCCTTCTCTTCTATGTAAGGCCCCCATATTCTCATTCCAGGCTTAAATTAATATTTCTTCATTCTTACTGTAGTCAATCAAAAGTAAATGAAATTTAGAAAATAGGAAGTACACTGTCACAAAAATTACCACAGATGAGTTTACTTAATAAATAAAACCTCTAGTTAATAGCATATTACTTTTAAGAGTTTGTGTGTTACATACTTTATTCAACAAATATGATTTGACATGTACAATGATATTGATGTTGATTTATAAAGAGGTTAAGGGAATAATAACCTGGAATGGCTCGTAGGTTTGTGGGTTATGCTGTGCCAACTGCAAGGTACTATAGCAGAGGCAAGGATAAACTGTTGGAGAACCCAGAACAGAAAATGACTGCATCTTCCTTGTGACTCAAGTTCTTTACTGATTATACATCATTTGAGCTGGTTCTTGAAAGATAACTAGGCATTGAATAACTGCACAAAAATTTATAGATATTTCTGGCAGAAAACAACGTGGTTAAAGATACAGAGGGTTGAAACAATTGTGAGGTTATTATCACAGCAGGCTTGGAAGTAGGGAAAGGGCATAGTGTAAATTCATTAAATGGTTAGTTTTTAAGTGTCAAGACAACTAGTCCCTGCATCTCTCATCATGATGGGAAGGTGGGGTCATTCTCCATGAGACAGAAGGTTCCTGTGCCAGAGGATTCTATATGAGACATTGCATTAACTTTTTACAGCTGCCCAGAGTATTTGGTTTGATCCTGCACATTTTATTTGTAGAAATCCCAGATTAACTATGCACTTAACTCCCTGCTTTATGAAAGTCATGCTGATCTAACTAGTAAAGGTCCAGTTAGAGCTAAGATATTTGGCTCTAAAAATAGGACCAAGAGAAACCATAATAAATGGAGGACCTCATGAAGGTGAAGAATTTAGTTAGAGTCAAATTAACTTTCTATCATGACAGGCTTTGTCTGTGGGCTTTGTGAGATAGTTCCAGAGTATCCACATACTTGTTATTTGGCCATAATCAAATTACTTAAGCTCTGTGAGCCTCAAGTTCTTGATTTCTAGAATGGAGGTAATGATACCCTATGAGAAAGAGTTGTGTTGATGAAATGAGTTAGTGCACATAATGACATTTGTATAATGTGGATTATAGTACACAAAATAAATTATACGTTACCATCACTCTACTTCAAAATGAGTTATTTGTATCATTCAGATCTGTATTTACTTGACTCTGAATAATGTTTTGCTTTCCACTGTTTTTGTATGCCGCCTTAAAAAAATGTCTGAAATGATGGCACCTGGTTTTCATGTCCCCAGAAATTTCTTAGCAAGCATATCTTAAATGACTAACCCAAATTTTACATAGTTGTCCAGACTTCACGGACCTAACGGCCTGTCATCCCCCACATAATTGGCAATAACCTGGCATTTTTCTTCTTGAAATCCAAGTTTTTTCCACTAACTAGTAAAGCAAAGCAAAAATGTTAAATCAGATGTCAAAAAGTATTTTCTGAACTTAGGACCATTAAATGAATCTCTATTAGTAGACAATATGAAACATATTTATTAATACATGTTATAAGTGAATTATAAATCTAATGGTTTTCTTGTAAACTTGTAAAACAATATTTAAATATAAAGATTCCATTGCCCTAGTGTGTCTCTTACACATGAGTGACTTATTCTTTGTCATCAACTTCAACTTTAAAGAAGACTTTTACAATAGAATGTTCTGAATACATTAAGATTATAATTAGCCACTGCTTTCCCAACTCCTCCAAACTGGGGTCTGTACTATTACCTCTAATTTCCAGATCAGAAGTACCTGTCTACCTCACCTTACTGAGTTATCCTAGTCAGGACTGGAACTAGATCTGTGAGCATGACCACATTCCTTTCAGAGTTTGGAATTTGTCATTTTATGCCAGTTATAGCATGTTGTTTGTAAGCCCTGTAGCTAGATCTATGTGGTCTTGCAGTCACAAACTTTCCCTAGTGTCCTCTCCACTACCATACTCATCCATCTGTATTATTAACCTTCAGTGTTGCCTTAAAGGAAAAAAAAAACCTCTTCTCTTACTAAATAGCACCTATTTTATGTAATAAAATCCTGACAGCTTGACTGGAAACCTGGTATTCTGCTTAGGTCTTCCAAAGAACCTATCTCAAGAAACTAGATCAACATTGTATGTGTAAGTTTCTACTACAAATAGAGAGTATAGCCCAGTGTCCAAGAGCTTAGAATATGAAACAAGAGGCATCTGTATGAATTTCAGCTGTACAGCTTGGCTTAAATAATCAGTTTGAGCCCTAGTTTTCTCACATGCACAGTAGAGATAATACTATTTTCATAGGCTTATTGTGAGGAGTGAATGAGTTAATGAAGATGACGTACCTAAAATAGTACCCAACATATAGTAACTGCATATTGATATGAACTAGTAAAATGCACTGACTACACAAAACCGTGGTATTTCATCCATTTACTTTTAAGAATCTCCTAAAACCTAGAAATTCTAACTGTTATGAACCCTTCACCTCATCCAGATTATGTATTCCCTACTTTCAAAAATTTTTCATGTGCTTTATTTTACTTTTTGACACAGGAATTGAACTGATCCAGTATTTGTGTCTCACAACACCTGCCTTACACATATTATTCTTCCTTCCTGTGGCAGGAGAGCTCAGGGTTTTCTTCAGTGCCTGCCTAAGTGATAACAGATGTAGAACTGGTAATCATGATACTTGTCCTGAAAACACACTGAACCATAGGACACTATTCACAGAGTATGTCCCTCAATGCTAGGTAAAAAATTAGCATATGTCTTTATGAGAATAGATAATTTTTTGTGCTTTATGAGAAGAATAAAACATATAGATTTTATAATTTGCTAATTATAATCTTTAAGATTATTAAGACTTACTAGTGAGAAGCCAGAAAAGAAGGTATCCCTGCCACCTTTCTTCCCAACATTCTACTGAAATTCAGGGAAAGATGACCAGAAACAGATGATAAAACACAGAATAGAGTAGTCCATATGTTGAAAGTACTATATAGGCAGAAGATCCACTAAATGTATGATTCATGAAAAGGATTGAAAGATGCTTGAAGAAGACAGGAGGAGCTGTTTTCTTACATTTGCTATTACAGACACTCCAGATGCAACTGTGTCAAGGGAACAACATAGGGTGACCACACCTCTCAGTATGCTTATGATGATCCCAGTTTTCAATTGTTGTTTTGGCCTAATTACTAATAATGCTCCTTTACCTCTCAATAGAGTCCTTCCTAGTTTGAATGATATATAGTCACTGTAGGACTATAGTGTCTTAATAAAATATGTAACATTTATTAATGGTCACTAGCATATATTTATACATATTTTAACAAGTAGTTTAGATAGATGTTAACTATTAAATATTTTTGTTTACCTTAGAATCACATAACATCCTCCTCATTGCCAGTAAATTATTTTAGCCCACATGAAAAGTATAGACATTTCTGGTGACACTATCAATTCTGAACCAGCCAGTTTGTTTCTCTCCCTATTAGCACTTTCTCAGATATTGCAACAACTTTAAAACAACATGACAGGAAAAGTGAGGCAGAAATTTCATATTCACCATGAGGAAATAATTTTAATTCCTCAAAAAAGGTTTTAATTCTCTTAAGAATGGTGAAAATTTAGACATTATGCTTGTTTGCAAGAGCAAAGTATATCAGGCTGAGATAAACAAAAATGTACACATGGATGCCAAAACAAGCTAATGATGGCACATGAAAATAATTCATAACAGCAAAATATAAATTTTCATTGAGGGCAATAATTAGAATAATGTAAAATAAATTAGTAAAGTAGAAGAAAATATAAGATTTTGCAATAACAAATAATTTACTGCATGACTACCCACAGAGTGGGATAAAATATCTGCAAATTATATATTATATAAGGGACTAATATTTAGGATATGTAGAGAATTCCAAACATTCAGCAATAGCAAAAACAACAACAACAAAAAAGATTCAAAATAAGCAAAGAACTTGAACAGGCATTTCTCCAAAGAAGTTATATGTGAACAAAAATTTTGTGGATAAGACCTGAAAAGCACAGACAACCAAAGCAAGAATTGACAAATAGGATCAGACCAAGCCAAAAGGCTTCTGCACATGGGAAAAAATCAATCAATAAAGTAAAAAGACAACTCACAGAATGGGAGAATATATCTGTAATCTACCCATCTGACAAGAGATTAATAGCCAGAATATATAAGTAGCTCATTCAACTCAACAAAAAAGAAACCACAAGTAATGTGTTTTAAAAATGAGCAAAAGATCTGAATACACATTTTTATAAAGAGGACATACAAATGGCCAATTGGTGTATAAAAAATTGCTCAACATCACTAATCATAAGGGAAATGCAAATCAGAAATAAAATGATATATCATCTTACCTCAGTTAAAATAACTTTTATCAAAAATTCAGGCTATAACTAATGCTGATGAGAATGTGGATAAAAAGGAAATTTGGACACTGCTGGTGGAAATGTAAATTAGTACAACCACTATGGAAAACAGTAAATTAGTACTGCCATTATGGAGGTTCTCACCTAAAACTAGAACCACCATATGATCCAGCATTCCCACGGATAAGCATTCAATAGAAAGAAAATCATTGTATCCAAAAGGTATCTGCACTCTCATGTTTACTGCAGCAACATTCACAATAATTAATATATGTTTCAACCAAAATGTCAATCAATGGATAAATGTGGCATATATACACAAATTGGATGCTTAATGCTACATTTCTTTTTTTTTTAACTTGTATTTTAATTTCAGAGGTATATCTTCAGGTTTGTTACATATGTAAACTTGTGTCATGGGGGTTTGTTGTACAAATTATTTCATCACCAAGGTATTAACCTTAGTACCATTAGTTATTTTTCCTAATCCTCTCTCTCCTCCCATGATAGCCTTCTGATATGCTCCAGTGTGTTGTTTCCCTCTATGTGTCCATGTGTTCTCATCATTTAGCCCCCACTTGTGAGAACATGCAGTATTTATTTTTTTCCTGTTGTAGTTTGGTAAGGATAATGGCCTTCAACTCCATCTATATCTCTACAAAGGACATGACTTCATTCCTTTTTATGGTTGCATAGTATTCTGTGGTGATATGCACCACATTTTTTTATCCAGTTTATTATTGATGGGCGTTGAAATTGATTCCACATCTATGCTATTTTTAATGTTGTAGTGAATGCACATGTGCATATGTCTTTAAAATCAAATGATTTATATTTTTTTAGGTGCATACCAAGTAATGGGATTGCTATGTAAAATACTAGTTCTGTCTTTAGGTCTTTGAAGAATTGCTACACTGTCTTCCACAATGGTTGAATTAACTTACACTCTCATCTTTTAGGTGGGGCCCTTTAGCCACAGCTGGAGCTGGAGAAGTTAGGAAGCAGAAAGTAGTGTCCCAAGGTTGTGCAAGGCAGCGGGGCCCTTGGTCTGGCCCAGGAAACCATTCTTCCCTTCTATGCATCTGGGTCTGTTATGGAAGGGGCTGCTGCAAAGGTCTCTCATATACCTTTGAGGTCTTTATCCCATTGTCTTGGCTATTAGCGCTTAGCTACTCTTTACTTTTGCAAATATCTACAGCTGGCTTGAATACTTGAATTCTGCCCCTGAAAATGGATTTTTCTTTTCTATTATGTAGCCTTGCTGCAAATTTTCCAAACTATATGCTCTGCTTTTCTTTTAAATATAAGTTACAGATTCAGACCATCACTTTGCTCACATATATGAGCATATGTCATTATAAGCAGTCAGGCTATATATTTAATGCTGTGCTACTTAGAAATTTGTTTCACCAGATACCCTAAATCATCTCTCTAAAGTTCAAAGTGCCACAGAGCTCTAGGGCAGAAATGCAATGCCTCTAATCTCCTTGCTACTGCATAACAAAAATGATTTTTGATCCAGTCCCCAGGAAATTCCTAATCTCCAGCTGGGAGGTCTTCTCAGTCTAGACTTCATTGTCCATATCACTGTCAGCATTCTAGTCACAACAATTAAACAAGTCTCTAGGAAGTTTCAAAATTCCTCACATTTTCCTGTCTTCTGAGCCCTTGAGACTATTTTTACCTCTGCCCATTACTCAGATCCAATGTCACTTCCACATTTTAGGTATCTTTATAACAATACCCCACTCTTGGTACCAATTTTCTCTATTAGTCCTTTCTCACATTGTTATAAAGAACTACCTGAGACTGGATAATTTATAAAGTAAAATGTTGAATTGGCTCATGGTTCCACAGGCTGTACAGGAAGCATGGCTTGGGAGGCCTCAGGAAACTTACAATAGTGGTAGATTGTGAAGAGGAAGAAGGCAAGTCTTACATGGCCAAAGCAAGGGAAAGAGAGTGAAGGAGGAGATCCTGCACACTTTTAAACAACCAAATCTGATGAGAACTCACTCACTATCCTGAGTAAAGCAAAAGGAAAATCTGCCCCCAAGGTCTAATCACCCCTCACCAGCCCCTCCTCCAACATCGGGGACTACAATTCAACCTGAGATTTGGGCAAGGACAAAAATCCAAACCGTGTCACCTTCCCAATGTGACTGGACTTTAGACTGCTTTGAGCATCACAGAGTAACATATGGCTCCCCCAGCTAGAATGGAAAGGGCTTTAAAGTTTCTACGAGGATCTCTTGGAGTACTTATTAGGAGGTAGATTGAGGTATTACATGAAGGCCAATTGTTCTGCAACTACAATGGTGATCTATTGGAAAGTCTCAACTGGGGTCCCAGCCTCAAGTCATCATCTAATAGCAGTTATGTTAGTTAACCATTTTGAGTGCCCAGTCAAACTGTGGATTTAATGAATGAAGGCCCTACTGTCACTTGTTTTTGTCAAACAAAATCTTAGCTAGTTATTTCAGTATTGTATTAAAATTTAAACACTGTGTGGTTTTTACATTAATGCCATAATAACTTATCATTATATACAATTGATCTGCAATTCATATGATTCAGTAACATATATAATTTGTTAATATTTTCTGACTTTTGTATTAGTTTCTTTTGTGTTGTTGTAATAACACATTTGAAGCTGAGTAATTTATAAAGAAAATAAGTTTATTTGGCTCACTATTCTTCAGGCTGTACAAGCAGGGAACTTGAATCTGTTTGGCTTCTGGTGAGACTGTACTCACAGTGGAAGATGAAGTAAAAGCAGGCATGTTACATGGTGAGAGAGAAAGCAAGAGCAAAGAAGGAGTTCCTATACTCTTATGTAATAGCAATCTCTTTCATGAAGTAATAAAGTAAGAACTCCCTCATCACCATGGGGAAGTCACCAAGCCATTCACAAGGGATCTGCCCACATGACCAAAATACCTGCCACCAAGCCTATTTCTAACATTGGGGATCACTTTTCAGCATGAGATTTGAAGGAGACAAACATCCCAACTATATCAACATTTAATTCATATTTTTCTCTTTCACTTTTTTATTCGCACATACTCTCTCAATTTGTTTCTTTCTCTAAGTTATAGACAAGAACGTTTTGACATGGCTTCAATGTAAATAAAGTTGTGTTCACTATTTTTGATAAATATTGTTTTACAATAACTATATTCAATGTGTGACATCTTACAAGTTCTCCTAATGTATGTACACATTTACTTATAAAAGTCATTATGTTTTGTGACAAACACAGATATTTCTATGCAGCAAATATATGTAGTCTATATACTTAGGGCATAAAAATGAAGCCACAGAACTTAAATGAAATGCATCTGATTGGTTGCTCTTCTGATTTTTGAAGAGAATATATATTATTGTTTTGTGGTATAAAGAGAAAGTAACTACTATTTAAATAATGACAGAAGTGTTTCCTGTATAACAAATAAAATAGGATATACATTTGTGAAAAATTTTCACTAAACAAAAATAAAAATTATCCCAACTACAATAATATGGCTGTTTCCTGCATATCACAAGAAAGAGAATAGTCATTGCCTTTTTCTAAATAATGCAGTAAAAACTGCTAAATGTCACCACAAATCAACAGAATCTGGAGTTAACTCAAAGTCCAGACAGGAAAATTTCAAATTTACTATCCCCCTCCAGAGAAACTGTGTTTTCTTCAATCTCCTATCACTGAGCATATTATGGAGCCTATGATGTATAAGCTAAACTTTCATCTATTGCTTTGCATAGAAGGAAGGCAACTTTTATTTATCTAACACATACTATGTACCAGGTAAACACTGTACTATATTATATATTAATATTTTATTTTTCTAGTACAATTTTGTGAAACAAGAGGGGACTTGGATATAAATATTTAGCAGTAATACAACTAAGCTGTCTTTTTATTGACATCTGTAAAATATTAACCTAGAGATCATCTAGTCTGGTGGGTTTTAACAAGGTTATAGTTTAAGTACTATTAATATAGGAAACATATTACTACAAATAATATGTCTTATTCTACCTAAAATATCTGAGAAAAGTAAAGTTTGCATAGAAGCATGTGTGGTGTGAGAAAAAAATATATATATCATTCAAGATTTTCTGATATGCTCCTCTGAATGAACGTTGCTATCTTTTTCTGGTTTTTTTTTTTTTTTTTTTTTTTTGCAGTTTCTTTCTTTTTTCTATTGCATTTTAAGTTTTGGGGTACATGTGAAGAACATGCAAGATTGTTGCATAGATACACACCTGGCAGTGTGATTTGCTGCCTTCCTCCCCATCACCTATATCTGGCATTTCTCTCCATGCTGTCTCTCCCCAACTCTCCATCCCCCCCTGTCCCTCACCTATTTCCTTCTCTGCTGTCCCCCCCATTTCCTTTTCTTTTCCTTGCCTGCTGCATCCATTTGAGAATAATGAAGTGGCTGAATTAGCTCTTTACACACAAAACAGAAAATTATAGCAACTCAGAGGAACTGATTTGGCCAAGGCACACGATGCAAGATAATGTCAGAAGCAGGTTTAGAATCCTTGCCATCTCTATGTTCTTTCTTCTAAGACTTGCTAACTTCTCTTTCAAAATGTGCACAGATTAATGCATTTTCAGAAATGCTGGATTTGAGAAATGATCAGACTATCCTTATGTAAGAAAAACTCATTTTGCCTACTATGGAAATTATGTCAGTGCAAGAATCCCATGGTCTTCATATATTAGTCACTGTCCCATTTGCAAGATAAAGCCCAGAACACGAGTGCTGGAGTCATCATTTGTAATTCCAGGCAAATGAGAGCAATACTATGCATAGTGATTACTCCTTCTAAAAAATTAAAGTTGGTGGGGAATTTGAAATGGTTGCAACCACCGTAGGAATGAAAATTATAACCTGAATTGCTATATGAACATGAATCAAAATATTGTTATCACTTGCAGAAATCATTTAATGGGTGTTCACTCCCATACACATGTATTATTTTTGCTCATTTTATTGACAGGTTGTTGGCATTTACGCAGATGTTGGAAGCATATATGCTTTATTGGACTCCCAAGGATACGTTCATATCTTTTTATTAATTTATTGTAGCAAAACATTCAGTATATTTTAATGCAGCCAGAATATAAAATGAGCTCCTCCCAGTGACTTATTTCATTTCTAAATATTATTATTATTAAATAAAATCACTAGCAAAGAACACTATTTGATTTTCTATATTAAAGGCAAATGTCGTAGGTTAGTTGTTATCAAGTAGTTTGGCATTTCAATTCAGGACAGATTCAGCTTTCGCTAGGAAAGACAGATTTTCTTTTGAGTCAAGTGAGCTACCTAATTAGGTTCTTCATCCAAAGCAGTTTAAAGAATTATTAAACGCATTCATCCCGGTTCTGCCAGCTTGCAAGTCAGACTGTTGGCAACTCACTGAAGAGAAGACACTGCATTTACTTAGGAACAGAAGATGCTTAATTTCTTTGTGACTTTTATTCATCAGTTAGTTATTATGTCCTAATGTTCTTTATCAATATAGACCCTAAACCTGATCTTTACTCATTACAGTGCACTATTAAACCCTAAATCTGATCTTTACCCATTGCAATGCACTATTTATTCTGAGCAGTAGCACCTTTTTTCCTCATAGTGATATCACTCATTTTCTCCAATAAATTACAACTATTTTTTTCTCTTATAATTCTAATTAAGATTTCCTTGGACCATGCATAAAAAATGACATTGTTTATCTGTTCAAAACTCAAAGCTTATTTTGTAGTTTTTTATCTATTGATCTTAATTTGCAAATTCTCAAAGGCATTAACTTCAACTTGAATTACAGCCAGAGTTTGCATTATTTTCAGTAAATTTAGATAAAATCATATGATGTATGTAATGCAAAAAAAAAGGGAAAAAAACCTATTAGACAGTAAAGACCCCATAACAGAAATCACATGCCTGTAAGTGTATGAGTAGAAATATGTTTGCTTTAATTTTTATTTTAATTGGAAGAAAACAGGCATACAATCCATTTTGCTTCTTTATGACCTGGATAAAAAGTTTTAGCCAATTTTTATTAAGTTTCATTTGTAAGAAAAAAGTTTTATGTTTATTACCAAAGCACCAGAATGTTTTCCAACAATAATTGTTTAAGGAGAACTAAAAATGTATGCAGTGATGACACTATTATTTCCTTATAGAATAAGTAAGTATAAAAGAGGGAAATGCTAGAAGCATACACATTCTTATTAAATAAACTTATTATTTAGAAGTTCAACTATAATTGCATATAGCCTCATAATAAACAGTAAATTTGCTTTAACTCTTTATAAAGAGATTCAGATTTCAGGTTTTGTGCCATCAAAATGGTATTAGCCACCTGTTGTTCCTAGTTAGGACTTCAGTATGTGTACTATGGCCTCAGAAAAATTGTAGCAATATAGTTAACCATTGAAAAACACACAAAATGTCAGTTAAGTAAACACCATGTAATTGATTATGCTACAGATTATTTATTGTGGCATATAACTGGCTTTACATGTGCATTTGTCATTGCTTATTTTAATATTTATGTAGACTTGCTTCAACATCTTTATTTTTCTTTCCATATTATCTGGAGCTAAATGCAAAGTGACAGGGTTGACTTAGAATTGGTAGATATGTTTCTTTTCATAGAGTAGATATACCAGTTCATAGAGTAGATATACCAATTTAGTATAGACATACCATAATGAGACATTATTCTCTTTATCATGCCCTGCCTCCCCCAAACTCTCACAGCTGGAGGCACTGATGCATTTCACCAACATGTTCACATGCAATCCCTGAGTGAAGAGCAGGTGTGTGTGTGTGTTTGTGTGTGTTTGTGTGTGGGCATGTAAAGAGCCACAGCAAACAACCGAGTGGGGTCTAGATCTCAACGTTTGCTCTTTTTTAAAAAAATTTTTATTGCATTTTAGGTTTTGGGGTACATGAGCAGAACATGCAAGACAGTTGCGTAGGTACACACATGGCAGTGTGTTTGGCTTCCTTTCTCCCCTTCACCCACATTTGGCATTTCTCCCCAGGCTATCCCTCCCCACCTCCCCCTCCCACTGGCCCTCCCCTTTTCCCCCCAATCGACCCCAGTGTTTAGTACTCCCCTCCCTGTGTCCATGTGTTCTCATTTTTCATCACCCGCCTATGAGTGAGAATACGCGGTGTTTCATTTTCTGTTCTTGTGTCAGTTTGCTGAGGATGATGTTCTCCAGATTCATCCATGTCCCTACAAACGACACAAACTCATCATTTCTGATTGCTGCATAATATTCTCTTGATTGAGTTTGCAGGTATTTGTATTCCTGCATGACCACTATATCAATGGATTCTCTAGGATGGCTGGGTTTTCCTCTATGGTTCTATGATGGCTGGGTTTTCTTCCATGGTTCTATGATGGCTGGGTTTTCTTCTATGGCTTGTTGGTCAAGTCCTATAATTCCCAGTCGTATTGTAGAATATTCTAAGCCACCTACACCCACCTGGCTGGAGCCTAACAGCTACCCTATTTCTCATTGTCCTTCTAGAGGGCTGGATCCTGTACACTCTCATCACTGTTTCCCATCCTTTCTTGCATTCCTTATACACCAGCTAGGAGCTTGCCATGGAAAACCTGAAACAACAATGCTTACTGAAACAAGCTCCTATGTATCATATTATTTGGATGCAATACAGTTTGGCCATCCTTCTCAGAGTCTATTTCTATACCTAGGTCAGTTTATTAAACCCTCACTCCTCCATGCTCCCTCATGGCAACACTTCCCTCCCCCAATCAGTAAGCCTCAGCACTATAAAGATTTTCTCTTATTTTACAAAGCTAATAAAAACATAATAAAATTAGACATTAAAAATGTGACACCATCCCCCATCCCATTCTCTGCTACCCTTGTAAATTTCAATTAAACTAATAATGAGTCTAAGGTAAAATAAAAATAATATGACATGATTCTTCATGGATTGATCATGCTGTCAGCATTTTCATAGCCAAAGAGTTACAATGGGTTTACTGAATTAATTATAGTCACAATAAAGCTTACTGAGAATGGAGGATGAATATCTTGATGTCTATGTTCAATCCACTGAACATGTCTGCCTCTCTTCACTCTTGAACACTGCTACTAATACATCTTTATTCTGAGATACAATGCTTTGAAACAAACACATATTTAAAATGCCTGCTTTGTAATTAGGTAGTCACATACATATAGTTGAAAACAAGATCCTAATGCTCCACTCAGAAACATATAATTTAAGCAAGTAAGGGGTTATATATTCTAAGCAACCTTTTGTTTCCTGAAAATCTATTTTTAGTATGCAAATATGCAGATGTGCACACTCTCTAATAAATAAGTTGTGTCAGATCTAACGAAAGTGATAAATCCTGTTATAATTTTAAAAAGAATTTTTCAATGCATGTTTATTATGTTTTATTTATATGAAACTTCCACTTTGTTAGAGTCTACACATATCACCAACATGAATATCATAATACATATTTTAAAAAGCAAGACTCTTAAACTACTATGGCAGGAAATATCTGAGTAATACTTGCTATTTTAAAATGGGATATCCACTGAATAGTCCAGATATTTAGATTACCTAAACAAAACAAAAATCTTGTTGTCAAATATTAATTTATTATCCAAATTGGAAATGATACAAGAACCCAATGTTTGTTGGTAGATTATATTTTTTGGCAAGATTATTTCAATGTCAGTTAAGTACTAATATGTTACCTGGCTTGTACAGAGTACCTTTCAATCTTGCATTAATATATTGCAAATTTAATGATCTCGAATATATGCATGCCTATGAAATAAAATTATAAATTAGAAACATTTCAATAGAATAAAGCAAATTATGGCTCAATGAAAATTTTTTATGTGTGACCGAAAAGTTTAAAGGGATACACTGTAAACTTGTTTTTTTGTTTATTTGCTACTATATGCATACTTACTATATATATAGATATGTAATGTATATGTATTTGTGTGGGCATATATTACATATAAAATACATTAAAGTTTCACACACACTTATACATATATATGGCCATAATTTGAGAAGCATATATTATTTATATTATTCCATTATTGGCCAGGCCTAAGTGGGCATATCACATATTTTAGCTCATATAATTCTCATAAAATTATATGCACCCAAAAATGTTATTTTCTTTTTACAGGCAAATGCCCCAAATTCCAGAATATTTTCACTGCATTACATGTCTGCATGTATTCTATTCATAATTTCACATTTTTACATGAAGTGATAGACATTTCACAAATTTTTCAGTGTGGTAAAATTGTGGTTGATTCAATGAACAATATCAGCCAAATCAAATTCTTTCATATATTTTATCAAATTTTGTACTTATTTGCAGTTGGATGAAAGGTTTCAGATATATTGTCATGACTGGAAGCCAATGTCTATGGATATTACTTTTGATAATAGTCAGATGGCTAAGCCCATGATGGTATGTCACTCTTGCATCTTTTAGTTCTTCCCCACAGACTGGAGCACCATCATTCACACAAGATAAAGCAGGAAGTTGAGGGGAGTGTTAACTATTTATTGCTTCTGAAAAGGGTTAATGACCACCTCTAAAATGGCAATGGACAGGATAAAGATAGAAAGAACCCTGGTGTCACCATAGGTTGGAGGACTATTGGGTTGAATAAGACTGTGTGGGTTAGAAAGCAATGGTGAACATAGATAACTATTCTGACTCAATTCAAAAAATCAAACTTATAGGCATAGATAATAGGATGGTTGTTAGCAGTGGTTGGGGATGGGGTAGAGAGTGGAGAGATGTTGATTAAAGGATACATAGTTTTAGCTACACAACAGAAATAAGTTCTAGAGACCTATTGTATACAGTGGTTACTATAGTAAATAATAATATATTGTATACTTGCAAAAATCTAGAAGAATAGATTTTAAATATTCTCGCTACAAAAAAACATAAGTATGTGAGGTAATGGCTATGTTAATTAGCTTGATTATGTCATTTCACAATGTATACACATAGCAAAGATAATCTTGTTCCCTATAAAAACAAAATTTTCACTTTTCAATTAAAAATGGTAATTTTGAAAATTAATTAATTATTTAGCTAGCCACAAAAATCCCAAAACAAATAAGATATACTAGAACATTTGCTGGAAATTGGGCCAGCTCCTATGCACACCCATCTGTCTTTTGGCTACAGATATGCCAGAGTATTCTACCAAAACAAGTGTAAAGTTTTCTCAGTGTAAATTTTAAATCTGATTGTAATAGCTAAGTGTTTTGCCAATTAGACATGTTTTGTTGGGTATTACATGCAAATGTTTTTACTCTAGTATTTTAAAACTCATTATTCTGTTTACTTGCTACGTTTGTATGAGACCATAAACTTTACAGTACAATATTTTTGTTGAGATTTTCTGGCAAAACTATTTATGTGAAAAGTGAGTAGAGCCAAGGAAGAGCACACACCACATGTGCTGTTCATCGATTAACATTGGATATGTATACATATCATCTTGTTTCACATGCATAAAACAGAAAGAAAGCTACTTCAGGTCCCTGATAAAACAATATAGAACCAAATAAATGGAATTTTACCTGAAATTTCCAATATGCTTTTAAAAATCATTTAATGCAGGTCTAGAAGTAAAATATTTTTAGAACTCATTGACATCCCTAATGCACGACAAGAAAACATGTCTATGTAATAAGAACACAAAACCATAACATGCTGCCAAGATATCACAGATGCATAAGGTGATTTGCTGAAGTTCACAGAGAGAGAGAGAGAGAGAGAGAGAGAGAGAGAGAGAGAGAGAGAGAGAAGAAGAAGAAGAAGAAGAAGAAGGAGGAGGAGGAGGAGGAGGAAAAGAAGGAGAAGAAGGAGATGATGATGACAAAAAGTAATCCTATAATTTTAAAATGTGTATTCAATGCAAAGAAAAGTGGAATGGCTATTAGAGGTGCTTGAAATATATTGAATGAAAAAAACCTAAACATTTTGCAGTTTATAAGAAAAAGCAAAAAGAAAAGATAACTAAGTGCATTCCTTTTTGGAGACTGAATTTTTCAGTGTTTTTATCAGTTGTGTAAACATTCATCATATCTATTCAATAAACTGTTTATTTTAAAACTTAGGTTATGCAGCCTCAGTTACTGATACTTAGAAAATAATAATTATCTGACCTCAGGGTAAGGGTTAACTTTCTAAGTGCATCATCAAATGAAGAGTCCATAAACATTTTTTCAGTCATTTTATTCCTTTATAAATTAGTGTAAATCATCTCTTCCCTGTACAGATCTCCTACTATTCCATAGGTGACATATCCCTCTTAAGAATCATTATTTATATTTTGTTATATTTCTACCAGCTAAGTTTGTATTGAATCATTCTTCAATAGTTTGTATTATGAATGCAATGTTTATATACAAAGTTTACAAAATGCACAGTTACTTTATTATTAATCATGCTTTCCCCACTGCTGTCCCCAGATTGGAGAGACAGACAGGTAGATACAGAGAAAAACAACTTACTGGAAGAGAAACCCGCAAAGAGGTCTCTTCATGAGAATCATTACTGGTGTAAGAGAACCTGAACTGTAATTGACGAATTTCAGAAGGTTCAGTGTGGGCAAACTTCATGTTACATTGCATATTCCTTTGCTCATTTAGGAGTCCTACTTCAATATGTCCACTGCTCAAAAATTACTGATGTAAGGAAAAACAGAGTGGAAGATTGCCCAACTCAATTATTTGAAAATTTTCCAAGCAAGAGAAACAAAAGTAAAAGGCCAGCACCAAGTTAGGGGAACCACAAGTGCACTTACTCTTACTCTTTCTCTCTCTTTCCATTTATCTATATATAAAATTATGGGCATAATTAATGTTGAGAGAACTCTTAAAAATAAATTATAAAGGAAAAACCTTCTGGGAGAAAAGTTGGTGACATCCAGTTATCCATAGGTCATTTATAAAAATTGATTACATCAAATTCTGGTTTCCAATCCAACATACAAGAAGCTTAGAAGTCATCTTTCCTGTCTAACAACAAATAGAAAGATGAATAAGCTGCAATAACAACTTTACTTAGATTGGTCAGACAAGTGAGGTTACAGGGCAAACTGCTGTCCCCAAATTGGAGAGACAGAGAAGTAAATACAGAGAATCACAACTTACTGGAAAAGAAACCAACAAAGAGGAGTCTTTATGAGAATCATTACTGCAGTAAGTGAGCCTGAACTATAATTGATAGATTTCTGAAGGTTCAGTGTGGGCAAGACTGATAATTAAAAACTTCATGGATGCTTAGTAATAAGAGGATCCCCACACTTGCAAGTTTTACTTCCAGGAGCCCAAACAGTTTCTCACAGTGAGTATTCCAGAAAAAAAAATCCACTCATGCTTCTGGCAGGAGGAAGAGAAATGCAACCATTTTGAAATACGTCAGACTGCTTTGTATAAGACTGAATATTTAAAGCAACTGTGATTACCATCCTAAGGGTTCAAATGAATAAAATACATAGTATGCAAGATGAAATTAACAATGTAAACAGAAGGATGAACATTTTAATAAAGTATCAGAAGGAAATACTAGTGATCAAAATCACCATAACAGAAATTAAGAATGTCTTTGATCAACTAGTTTGTAGACCTAATACAGTTGAGGAAATAATCTCTAAGCTTCAGGCTATTTCAATACAAATGTCCAAAATGAAAAAAACAAAAAGAAAAAAATACTGAAACAAACAAACAAAAAAACAATGCAACACCATATTCAAGATCTATGAGACAACTTCAAAGTGTGAAACTTATGCATAATAGGGACACTAGAAGGGGCAGAAGGAGAGAGAGGAATACAGGAAATATTTGAAGCAATAGTGGCTGATAATTTCTCCAAATTAAAATCAGACACCAAATAATAGATCCAGGAAGCTCAGCGAACACCCAGTACAATAAATGCCAAAAACTACACCTGGGAATACAATAATCAAACTATAGGAAGTTAAGTCAGAGGAAAACATATTGGAAGTATTCAGAGAGAAAAAAAATCTTACCTATAAAAAAGCAAGGGTGAAAATTATATCTGACATCCCCTCAGAAATCATGCAAGGAAGAATAGAGTGGAGTAAAATACTTAAAATATTTAAGAGAAGATAAACACCAACCTAGAATTATATATCTTGTGAATTATCCTTCGAAAGGAAAGGAGAGCTAAAGACTTCTCAGTTAAAACTTGAGGAAATTTGTTCCCAGTTAAATGATATAGCAATATATATTAAAATAAATTTATCAGAGAGAAGGAAAATAATGAGAACCTTGAATATAAAGAAAGAAAAGAAGCACTTCAATCAAAGAATAAGAGAAGGTAAAATAAACACTTTTTTAAAAGTCTTAATTGCGATAACCTACAATTTGTTCAAATAATAATAATATATTCTGTTATGTATTCTTATGTATAATCCATTCATAGTACATGAATTAATTGTAAATGTATTTGAGAAACTGTAAGGCAATCAAAAAACATTTGTTTGGTTTAAAGAGTATAACTTATGTGCTAAGAAAGGAGAAGAAATTAAATTATATAAAAACTGAAAATTACAAAAGGCAGAAAAAGGATGGAAAATTAAAATAAGAACAATAAACGAATGCAATTAATGGAACACAAAAATATACATGACAGCTATTTAATAAACCACCCCAGCTTAGGCTGACCTAACAAAATACCATACTCTGGATAGCTTAGGTCCTAGAATTTACTGAGAGCTTAAGTTCAGGGTATCAGAATAGTTGGATTCATGTATAGACTCTTTTCCAGGCTTGCATATGTCCACCTTATCACTGTTTCCTCACATGACAGAGAGAGGGAAATTTCTCTCTTTTCCTATTCTTATAAGACCAAAGTCCTGTCAGATCAAAATTCTACCCTCATGACCTTATTTAAGTTTAATTACCTATTTAAAAAAACCCATCTCCAGTTACAGTTATGTTGAAGTTTAGCATCATGATCATAGACACAAAAATTCATTCAGAATATAAATTTTGGGAGGAAACAATTTGGTTATAACATTAACTGTATAAATAATCACTTTAAATAGCAATGGTGTAAACACAAATTAAAAGGTAGAGATTGTCAGAATGGATAAAAAACAAGAGTCAATAATAAAGTTTATACAAAAAATCCAATATAAATATTAAGACATATATTAATTAAACATAATAGAAGGAGAAAAATATGTCATGCTATTCACTAATCAAAAGAATGCATTAGTGGCTCTTTTAATTTCAGACAGAATATTTCTGAGCAAAGTTATCATGGTAAAAAAGGGAATTTCATAATGATAGAGGGGTCAGTTCACAAAGACATAAGAATTCTCAATGTGTATACACTTAATAACAAAGCATAAATATGCATGAGGCAAAAACTGAGAACTGCAAGGAGAAATAGATGAATCCACTATTATAAAGACTTCAACACCTTTTATCAGAAACAGATCCTGTAGGCAGAAAATCTGTAAGAACACAGGTAAACTCAATTATAGCAATCAAGAGAATAAAATTCACATCTGTCAACTACTTCATCTACCAATAAGAAAATACCATTTCTTCCCAAGCTCACATGGAATATTCACTAAGATTGACGATATTCTGGGCCATACAATGCACCTTAACAAATTTAATAGGCTAGAATTAATGAAACATCCTCTCTCAGGCAACAAACAATTAAATTAGAATTCAATAACAGAAATATAGCTAGAAAATTGCAAAATATTTGGAGATTAAATGATATACATATATAAAGTACATGAGTCAAAGAAATAAAAAATGTGAACAAAATAAATATGAAAATACAATTTAATAAAATTTGTGAGATGCTGTGAATGCACTGCCTAGGAGGAAATTTATAGCTTTGAATGCATAATTAGAAAAAAATATCTAAAATTAACAACGTAAACTGTGACCTTGTGAAACTACAAAAATAGGAGCAAATTAATTTCATGGTAGCTAGAAGAAAATAGCTAATAAAAATTAAGACATAAATTGAAAACAAAAATTTAATAGAGAAAAATTAACAAAAGCAAAAGCCAATTATTTGAAAAAGTCAATAAATATCAATAAGCCTCTAGCCAGGCTAACTAAAAATTAATGAGAGAAAACACAAACTACTATTTACAGAAGTGAAAGTGAGGATATTACTAGAGACCATTCAGACAAAAATAAAAATAAATGTATATTGTGAACAACCCTATGTCCACAAATTTGATAACCTAGATGAAATGGACCAAATCTTTGAAAGACACAATCTGCCAAAACTCACACAAGAAGAGATAATAAATTTGAATAGGCCATGTGTCTAAAAGAAATTGAATCAATGATTAATAATCTTGGCTGGGAATGGTGGCTCATGCATGTCATCCGAGCACTTTGGGAGGCTGAGGTGGGTGGATCACGAGGTCAGGAATTTGAGACAAGCCTGGCCAACATGGTGAAACACCATCTGTACTAAAAGTACAAAAAATAGCTAAGCATTGTTGCAAGTGCCAATCCCAGCTACTCAGGAGGCTGAGGCAGGAGAATCATTTGAACCTGGTAGGCAGAGATTGCAGTGAGCCGAGATTACATCATTGCACTCCAGCCTGAGTGATAGGGTGAGACTCCATCTCAAGAAAAAAACAGATTAAAAATTTTTCAAAACAGAAATCACAGGACCAGCTAGGTTCAATGGTGAACTATACCAAATTTAAGAAATCAATTATGTCAGTTCTCTACAATTTCTTTCAGAACATAGAATAAGAGAATGATCTCCGACTCACTTAATGAGGCAGTCTTTACATTCATACCAAAACCAGACAAATATATTAGAAGAAATAAAAAGTACAACATATATTTCTTACACACATAGGTACAGAATTCCTCAAGAAAATATTAACAAATCCAACAATATATCAAATAGTTATACACCATGTTCAGGTGTGATTTATTCTAGCTATACATGGCTGGTTCAATATTTGAAAGTCAAGTAATGTCATCATACCACCAGGCTAAGGAAGAAAGATTATATGATCAAATCAATAGATAACAAAAAAAGCATTTGACAAAATCCAATACCCATTCATGATAAAAACTCTCAGTAAATTATGAGTGTGTTTCTTTACAAAACACATCTACAAAAATGCCTATTAATGATAAAAATCTACCTAATGACAAGAAACTAGAAGTTCATGGATAAGGCAAGTATTTCCCCTTTCTCTAGTCCTTTTCAACATTGTACTGGAAGTCCTCTCTAATGCAGTAAGACAATAAAGGGAAATTAAAGTATATTGGTCAGAAAGAATGAAACAAAACTGTATTTGTTGCAGGTAACATGACTGTGCAGGAAACCTGAAATAATTGACCAAAAAAAAAAAAAAAACCCAAAGCAAAACAAGTTAAGACCAAAGACACCTGGAAATACAGATTAGTGCAAAAGTTGTTGTGGCTTTTGCCATTACTTCCAATGGCCAAAATCACAAGAACGTTTGCAGCAACCTAAAAATAAGCAATTATACCAAGGTTGCAGGATACAAAGTTAGCATAGAAAAGTCAATTACTTTCCTGTATAGTAGCAATGCACAACTGGAATTTGCATGTAAGCACACTTTACTATTTGCATTAGCAGTCCTCAAAATAAAATATTTAGGTATATATCTAAAATAACTACAAGATATATATGAGGAAAACTACTTAACTCTGAAAAAATAAATCAACAGAAAACTAAATAAAGGGAGGGATACTGCATGCATATATATAGTAAAACTAAATAGCATCAAGATATCAGTTTCTTGAAACTTGATCTATAAATTCGACACAATTCTTAACAAAATCCAAGTAAGTTATTTTTGTAGATATAGATGAGCTAATTCAAAAGCTTACATGGAGAGGCAAATAACCAATTTAATTAACTCAGTTTTGAAGGAGAAAAAATAAATTCAAGTAACTGATGTTATTAATCTTCAAAAGTCAGTGAAAATCTGCATTAATCAAGACAGTCTGGTATTAGAACAAACATCTAAAAATAGTTCAGTGAGACAGAATAGAGAATCCAGAAATAGGACCGCATAAAAATAGTCAACTGATCTTTGAGAAAATAATAAAGGCAATACAATAGAGCAAAGATTGTCTTTTTTTATTTTATCGAAAGAGCTAGACATCCTTATGCAAAAAGAAAAATTAATTTAGATGTAAACCTCAAATCATTCATAAAGAGAGATGCAAAATGCATTTTAAACCTAAATACAAAATGGAAAACTATAAAACTCCTAGAAGGTAGCAAAGAAAAGAGTATAGATGACCTTAGGTATGGTGATGGAGCCAACACCAAAGACATGATTCATGGAAGAAATCATAGATATTTTGGGCTCTATTTAAAGTTACAACATTTGCTTTGTGAAAGACATGTCAAAAGAAGACAAACCAGAGACTTGGAGAAAAACATATTTGTAAGAGACATAAAATAGTTAACTGTTATCCAAAATATAAAGAGACTTAAAAAATTTTTTCACCAATAAATAATGAACCACTTGATTACAAATGGGCAAAAGACCTGAACAGATACCTCACAAAAGGTGATGTATAGATGGCAAATAGCATATGAAAATACACTTGACATTATATGTTATTAAAGAAATATAAATGAAAACAATGAGATACCACTACCTATTTATTAGAGTGGTCTAAACTTAAAACACTGACAATGCCAAATGCTGGAAAGGATGTAGAGCAACAAGAACCCTCATTTATTACTGGAATTAGAAAGTGGTACAGTCACTTTTGAAAACAGTTTGGTAGTTGCTTACAAAATTAAATATAGTCTTTATATACAATCCAGCAATCATGCTCTTCGGTATTTGCCCAAATTAATTAACTTTTTTTATTAAGAAAAACTGCACACAAATGTATTGTAGCAGCCTAATGAACAATTACCAAACCTTGGAAGCAACCATGGTGTCTTTACTTGGTGAACTGAGAAACTGTGGTTCATCCAGACAAGAGAATATCCATCAGCAATAAAAAGATATAAGCTACCAAGTCAGGAGAAAACATGAAAAAATTTTATATGCTTGTAATCAAGTGAAAGAAGCAATATGAAAAGGCTAAATACTGTACAATTCCAACTGTATGACATTCTCAAAAGGGGAAAACTATGGAGACAGTAAAACAATAAGTGGTTTCCAGGGGCTAGGATGAGGAAGGAATAAATAGGAGTACGGACAGTTTTTAGGATAGTGAAACTACTCTGTATGATACTGTCATCATGGATACATGTCATACATTTGTCAAAGTTCATAGATTGTACAAAACCAAGAGTGAAACCTGATGTAAACTCTGGAGTTTGAGTGATAATGATATGTCAGTGTAGGTATATGATTGCAACAAATGTACCATTCTGCTTCAGAATTTTGGTAGTGGGGTGGCTGGGGCAATAGGGAAAGAGGTATATGGAGAATCTCTGTGCCTTTTCCTCAATTTATTTGTGAGACTAAAAACTACTCTAGACGTTAGGTCTAATTAAAATAGATTACATCCATTTCCAAAATATAAACTAAATATATATTTTAAATCACAAGCTAAGAAGATCATGTACACTCTATGATCAAAATACAACAAAGTTAGAAATTAACATTAAAACACATTTAAACCCAATTACTTATAAAGCTAAACAGCACCAAGAAACTTCTCCCCAAACTACAATGAGGATAAAATACAATTCAAAGGCAGTGCATCTGTAATTTCATATTATATATAAAATAGTTCCACCTATCAAGCTTAAAGAATATGGCCAACAAAAGAGAAAAATTTACAACCATCAATATTGTATTATTAAATAAGGAAGAATAAAAGTAAATTAGCTTAATATTCAACTCAAACAATTTTGATAAAAATAAATTAGACAATGAATTGAAAAAAATAATATTGACAAATACATGTTGCATTACTGAACATAATAATTTGAAATTCCTAATACTTTTTACAGACATTTGAAATAAAAAAATCAAGAGTGAATCTGGGATATAATAATAATTATAATAATAAAGTACTACGATAGGCCTTATACAAACACCATTGATGAATACTCACATTATAAATTAGTAGTTGATAATATTATCCTCGTTTTGTAGAGGAGGCAAATAAAAAGGTTACATGATTTTATAAGGCTCACACAGTCAGAAAGAGACAGAGACAGCGATTCTAAATTCATTGACTAAAGAGCTCATACCATCACCTCTATTGCAATAATTATCCGCAGTTACATCCATGAGTGTTATGATGTGCTTTTGAAAATCTCAATTCACCTGACCAATTTCTGGTAAAATTACTAGCCCTCTCCTAGATTCAAAAGCTACTCAAAATAATAATCATGGTAAAAATTAAAAAGGGAGAAAAACCAAAAGAATAATTTTCCAAAACACTTCATGGTGTGTGGCTTAAGAGGTTCATTCCTTCAAATATGAGATATGAGGTAATTTTCACCATTTTATTTCCCTGCCTGCCTGTAAACATTGGAAAGGACATGATTTGTTTTTTTTTTCTTAAATTTAGGTTAATTTTTATTTACACAAGTGGATTGAAAAATATAAAATATTCAAATTTCACAGAATAAGAGTCCTACTTTACCCCCACCACATTATGTCATGTATTTCTCCTAAGGTATCAAGTTACTTGAAACTAGAGGAATTTTCTTTTTGTTGGGTATATAAACTTGCTGATAATTATACTGTGCATTTATATGTGTTAACTAGTAGAAAATATAGCATTGTTTTATGTGTGTATTTATTTATATCACATTACATATTCTCCCTCCATGCTCTTCAGCTTTTGGACTTGTGGCCTTACACCAGTAATTTGCCAGGGACTCTTGGGGCTTTGGCCACAGACTAAAGGCTGCACTGTCAGCTTCCCTATTTTTGGAGTTTGGGGGCTGAGCCAATACTAGTGTCTTTGGTCCTCAGCTTGCAGATGGCCTATTGTGGGACTTCAACTTGTGATCCTGTGAATCAATTCTTCTTGATAAACTTTCTTTCATATATTCATATATCCTATTAGTTCTGTCCCTCTAGAGAACGCTGACTAAAACAATAATCTTATATTTGGAAAAACCTACACTCCACTGAAAAAACAATAGAAATGATAAATAAATTTAGTAAAGTTGCAAGATAAAAAATAAGTAGTATTTCTGTATGACAACAGTGAATAATCTGAAAAAATAGTAATCCCTTTTGTAATAACCATCACACATTAAATACCTAGAAATTAGCTAGTTCTCTGTAATAAAAACCATGAAAAACTGATAAAAGAAATTAAACAGTACACTAAAAAGTGGGAAATAGTCCATGTACATGCATTGGAAGAATCAATGTTGTTAAAATGGCCACAATATCCAAAGCAATCTACAGATTCAATTCAATGCCTATCAAAGCCCCAATGACATTCTTCATAGAAAGAGAAAAAAAAAACTATCCTAAAATTTATATTGATCCACAAAAGATTCAGAATAGACAAAATCACCCTAAGCAAAATGAAAACTGGAGGAATCACATTACCTGATTTCAAATTATACTACAGAGCTATGGTAATCAAACCTGCATGGTACTGGCATAAAAACAGACACATAGACCAATGGAACAAAGTAGAAAACCTAGAAACAAATGTATACACCTACAGTGAACTCATTTTTGACAAAGGTGCTAATAACATATACTAAGGAAAAGACAGTATCTTCAATAAATGGTGATGGGAAAACTGAATATCTATATGCAGAAAAATAAAACTAGACCCTATCTCTCACTGTATACAAAAATGACATCAAAATGAATTAAAGACTTAAATCTAAGGCCTCAAATTATAAAAACTACTGCAAGAAAACATTGACAAAGATTTCCAGAACATTAGTCTGGGCAAAAATTTCTTGAGTAATACCACACAGGCAGAGGCAACCAAAAAAAAATGAATAAATGGGATTACATCAAGTTAAAAAGCTCCTGCACAGCAAAGGAAACAACAAATTGAAGAGGCAAATCTCAGAATAGGAGAGAATATTTGCAAACTACCTACCTGGCAAGGGATTAATAACCAGAATATATAAGGACCTCGAACCTATAAGAAAGATCTAATAATCTGATCTTTAAAATGGGCAGAATATCTATATAGACATTCACAAAATAAAATATATGAATGGCAAAAGGGCATATAAAAAGGTGCTCAGATTACTGGTCATCAGAGAAATGCAATTCAAAACTACAATGAGTAATCTCACCCCAGCTAAAATTACCTAGATCTAAAAGTCAGGCAATAACAAACACTGACAAGGGTGTGGAGAAAATGGAATCATTGTACACTGTTGCTGGGAATATAAATCACTATAATCACTATGGAGAATAGTTTGGAGGACCCTCCAAAAGATAAAAATTGAACTACTATACTATCTAGAAATCCCAATGCTGGGCATGTACCCCCAAAAAGGAAGGAAATCAGAATATTGAATTTATATCTGCTGCATTCCTGTGTTTGTTACGACCTTGCTTACAATAGCTAAGATTTGAAAGCCACCTAAATGCCTATCAATGGGTGAATAGATAAAGAAAATGTGGTACATATACGTAATGTAGTACTATTCAACCATTAAAAAAAAAAGCTGATATTCTGTTATTTGCAACAACATGGATCGAGCAGGAGGTCATTATATTAAGTAAAATAAACCAGGCAGAGAAAGTCAAACATCACATGTTCTCACTTATTTGCTGGATGTAAATATCAACCGTTGAAGTCATGAAGATAGAGAGCAAAAAGAGGGTGACCATAAGCTGGGAAGGATAGTGTGCAGTGGGGGAATGTAGAGATGGTTAATGAGTATAAAAATAATAAGAATGAATAAGACCTACTATTTGGTTGCACAACAGGGTGACTATAGTCATTAATAATTTAATTGTACATTTTAAAATAAAGAGTGTAATTAGATTGTCTTACTCAAAAACCCATGTTCTCAACATCACTTCTCATTGATTCAGGAAACCCAGCTTCAGCACAGTAAATCTGGATAAAAGGTTGGTTCCTTAACTTTTTAGTATAATTCTCCAGTCATTATACAATCACTTTAACCATCCAATTACTAAGATTTTTTAACTACCAAATTGAAGTCTCATTGAATGAATCTTTGTGCATACTCTGATATGAGATAATCACTAGAACTGAGTGTAATTATTAGCTGAAATTTCTGTAGGCAAAGGTGAAAGAATATCTCTTAAATTGTTAACTATAACATCAATCATATCTTTTCACAAAGTGTGTTGCATATAGATTTTCCCTTCAGAACATGAACTATTTCTAAGTTTGTGTATAAAAAAGCCAAAATATTTTAGCTATTAAGGACTCATACAGTTGAATGGGGACTGAAATCTATAATTTAAAGATCCAGAAGACTAATTCTTATAAGCCATAAAATACAAAGTTTAGAAGCATAATTTATTCTTAGCTTTTTCTTCCAATACAATTTATACTAAAATCATATTAACATTTGTGGCTTTTGGACAACCAAGGTCACCAGATCTACCAATGCACCTGGAAAATTATAGCCATTATGTGGTAAACTAGAGTTAGACGCTCTCAGATATAAGCAGCCTTTACAAACTGCATCCAATCACAGACAAAAATAAAAGACTTGTAAGACCATCTTCAGGTAGAAGACCCAAGGGAAGCCTCATTTTACTAATTGTAGCATTGGCATAATAGTTTGTCTCCCAAAGCTTTCAAAATAACAACAGCACAAAAACATTCACCTTCGAGAACATTTATTCTAAGCCTGGTATAATCAATGATTTATGTAACTGAAATGGGAATGGAATTGTTTGAAATGTGCCATTGAATCCCATAACTCTGAATATCCAAAACAAACCAGATCTTGAATTCAGTCTCAAAGTAAAAGGTGCATATTAACCACCTGCCAGAATAGAAACAGATTTGTACTAGCAGTACTTGGGCTCTGGCATTGGCTGAGCCACTAACATGGTAGAAGACTTTGGAAAAGTCACTTTCACCTTCCAGGGCTTATTTTCTTTATTAGCAAAATGAAATTATTTTGAGTTTTTTGGAACTCCAAAATATATAATTGCAAAAGAAATAACTTTTTTTGGGGATATACTAATATTTTCACAGTGTATTTTAAATGATTTGACTAAAGAATTTTCTTCTCAGATGGTTGTGCAGACTTTCCTTTAGAGATTCTTCAAAGAAGAGATGATTTTCCCACTTTCTTACAAGTGGGACAAAGTTCACAACATGCTAATTAGGCTACCTTGAAAGTCCAAAGATCTGCAAATGGAACAGGTGCAAATGGAACAGGTGCAAATGTAACTGGTGAAAATTGATGGCTAATTATGCAAGCAATAACACACTCCAGGGTGTGGGCTTGTCTGCCAATTCATGCATACGTTCGATATTTTATTAGCCAGTAAACATATACCCTGAAGGTTGTATTGTGCAGGAAAAAAATGCTTTTGAAAACACAAAATTATTTTCAGTGGAGTATACAATTTTGAAAACATATTAGCACACTACATACAATAGTTCAATTAGGAACAAGTAATCAGGCCTAAAGGCAACAATGCTGAAGGGAATTCCCTTGAGTATACCCCTTTAACCCTTCACTCAGCTCTTCCTCATACTGTCTCCTGGCCATACACTTGCATAATCCAAACCGCCATTTGAAAAGCTATCAAATTCCTTGATTGCTTTTTTCTTTTTCTTTTTTTTTTTTTATTGCATTTTAGGTTTGGGGGTACATGTGCAGAGCATGCAATACAGTTGCATAAGTACACACATGGCAGCGTGTTATGTTTGCTTTCACCCCTTCACCCACATTTGGCGTTTCTCCCCAGGCTATTCCTCCCCACCTCCCCCTCCCACTGGCCCTCCCCTTTTCCCCCCAGTAGACCCCAGTGTTTAGTACTCCCCTCTCTGTGTCCATGTGTTCTCATTTTTCATCACCCGCCTATGAGTGAGAATATGCGGTGTTTCATTGATTGCTTTTTAACAATGGACTGTAATGAACGAAATCAGCATTTAGTGACAATTCATAAGGTGACACTAGGAAAATTTTTTTTCATAAAGAATCAATTATATTTGACCACTATGTAGCAGAGCAGTTCTTCAAATAATCTTGTTTCATTTGACGTCTTTTTTTTAAACACTTGATGAGAAAATAAAATAAACGTCCAGCCAGGCCCACTGTCTGTATGGCGTTTGCACATTCTCATCATGTCTGTGTGTTTTCTATGGGTACTTCATGCATCTCACACATTTCAAAGCTGTGCACACCAGGGAACTGGAATGTCAACATTGTCTGAGTTTGAGTGAGTGTTAAGGTACGTGTGAGTGCAAGTCTGCAATGGAATGACACCCTGGCCAGGACTGGTTCCTGCCATGCACCTTGAGCAGCCCGGATAAGCTCTAGCCACCCATGACCTTGAAACAGAATAGGCAGGTTGGAAAAGGAATGAATGCATGAATATGTTATGGTAAAATAAAATTTTGGAAAGGCTACAATAATCATACAGCATAATAAATGATGTAGTAAAGAAAAAATCAGTGAGCCTGTAATATTTTAAATTGCTTGTTTCTGAACTGAGTGGTGGCAGAATATGTCCCTTAAAATGTTTGCTTAGCAAACATTGATGCTTTTATTTAAACCACCACCACTACAACAATTGTCACTCCCTGATTCACCAATAATTGGAGAAACAAATTTCTTAATTGTCTTTAACAATGTTTGTTAAAGGTATGTGATATGGTTTTGCTGTGTCCCCACCCAAATCTCACCTTGAATTGTATCTCTCAGAATTCTCATGCAGTGTGCGAGGGACCCCGGGGCAGGTAACTGAATTATGGTGGCAGGTCATTCCTATGCTATTCTCATGATAGTGAATAAGTCTCACCAAATCTGATGGGTCTATCAGAGGTTTGTGTTTTTGCTTCTTCCTCATTTTTTGTTTCTACTGCCATGTAAAAAGTGCCTTTCAACTCCCACCATGATTCTGAGGCCTCCCCAACCATGTGGAATTGTAAATCCAATTAAACCTCTTTTTGTTCCCATACTCAGATATGTCTTTATCAGCAGTTTGAAAATGGACTAATACAATATATTCAACAATTTATTTTAATGTTTGTATTTTGGTCTTTATTTCAAAGTTTGATAATGTTTCCGTGGCCAGATATCTGCCACAGGAGCTTAATTCTTAGGTACATCAATTAGCCTATCGTCATATTGGTTTTGTCACACATCATTTCACTGAAAGTCACATCTTCCAAAAACCTATCAATATTGAGGACTTACTATAAATAATTTCCTGCTTTCTTTATTGTGAAGATTGAATGGAGGTCCCAGGAATTGACATTTAATGATATGTAGAAAAACAATGTACTTAGCTGAGAAGAAAATTATAGGAAAGTTAAAGAAGAACAAGATTATTAGTGTTTTTTCTTTCCTTTGTGTAGTGAGAATGCCACCTGAACTAATTTCACAGGTGGGACACTTTTCCAAGCTACATATTATATATATCATATAATATATCCTATTAGTTCTGTCCCTCTAGAGAACCATAACTAAAACAAGAACCAAACACCAATATTTTCTATTAGTCTGTATCTGACTAGTTCTCTAATAATTTAGGATATATTATATATATCCTGTTATAGGATAATTTAGGAATATCTATATCTATCTGTGTATCTATCTATCTATCTATCTATCTATCTATCTATCCATATCTATCTATCTATCCTATTAGTTCTGTCCCTCTAGAAGACCATGACTAATACAAGAACCAACCACCAATGTTTCATACTAGTCTGTATCTGACTAGTTCTCTAATAATTCAGGATATATTATATATATCCTAGTATAGGATAATTTAGTAGATATCTATATCTATAGCTATCTATCCTATTAGTTCTGCCATCTAGAGAAGCATGACTAATACAAGAACCAAACACCAATGTTTCCTATTAGTCTGTATCTGACTAGTTCTCTAAATACTTAGTTTGGAAAAATATCCCACCTGTGTAATTAGTTCAGATGGTATTCTTACTATACAAAATATTGCTTTTCTGTAATTTTTCTATAATTTCCATAATATATATATAAATATATATAGTGAGAGAGAGAGAATTATAAAAAAATTACAGAAGAGCAATATTTTTTGTGTATGTGTGTGTGTGTGTGTGTGTGTGTGTGTATATATATATATATATATATATATATATATATATATATATATGAGTTTATTGAGGAGTATTAAACTTACACAATCACAAAGTCCCACAATAGGTTGTCTGCAAGCTGAGGAGCAATGAAGCCAGTCCAAGTCCCAAAGATAAAGAACAGGGAGCATCCAGCATGGGAGAAAGCTATTGGCTAGAAGCTAAGCCAGTCTAGCCTTTTCACATTTTTCTGCCTGCTTTATATACTGGCCATGCTGTCAGGTGATTAGATGGTGCCCACCCAGACTGAGAGTGAGTCTACCTTTTGCAGCTCACTGACACAAATGTTAATCTATTGTGGCAAGACCCTCACAGACATACCCAGGATCAATAATTTGCATCCTTCAATCCAATTAAGTTGATACTCAGTATTAACCATCACAGTTCTATATTCAAACTACTGCCAGAACACCATGACTTCTCATCATCTCAACAGTTACTACCCTAGTCAAAACCACCATTATCTCTATCCTGCATTACTATTGCATATAGCCATATAGCTGCTTACAAACCTGTCCCCTTTCCATCAGCTCTCAACACATCAGCAAGAGTTATCATGTTAGATCAGATTATATCAATCCTTTACTTGAGATGCTCTAAGGGCTCCCATCTCAATTATTGTATTGGCTACAAGCCACAGATCTGGCCTCCTATGGCCTTTCTGACCTCCTTTCTCCCCTCTCTTCTCCTTACTGACTTCCAGCCACACTGATTTCTTCCCTATTCTTTGAAAATACTACTCACAGAGATACATTAGGGACTCTAATTTTGCTAGTATTTTTCTGTCAGAACACTCTTTCCTCAAATATCTACATGGCTTGGTCCTTCCCTGGCCATCCCACCATCCATCCAACATAAAACTATGAACTTCTCTAATTCCAATCCCATGGTTCTGCATTATTCTTGCTCATAACACTTAGGAACTTCTTACATATTCTGAAATTCAATTTGTTGTTTATTTTCTCTTTCATCCCACCAGAATATAAATTCCAGGAATACATTGATTTTTGTCTGTTTAGCTAATTATATATCCAATATATTTTAAGAGCCTAATGCATAGCATTTGGTTATTAAATACTTATTAAATTAATGAATGAAATAATATTATCAGCCAAGATTCCAGTAGTAGTGGAAATTAAATGCTAAGACCTAGACCAACATTATTGGTCAATTTTTTCAAAACCTCTTGTGTTTGTCAGGATTATACGTTTACAAGAATGTATAGATTTTGTTCCAAGGTAGATTGAATATTGACATAGAGACAAAGCTAATTTCCTATCTATAGAGTCAATCTTGAGTTTAAGCACTTCTAGGATTATGCAGCATACCTCAATAGAGACTTCACCGAAAAGTCTCATTGTGGCTTTTCATGCTCAGGGTGATGACTTTATTTTAATCCACGTGAAACACCTTTTTTCTTTTTACATAAAATTGTATTTAGTTGAGTAAAAGAAAATTGCAAATATTTGACAATTTCTGGCCTAGACAATGAAGATATCATATGTTTCAAATTAATATTTTCCAAGTTATTTGGATCAGTTGTTTTTCTTCTATCCCAAATGCAGCAATAATATTAAAAATAATTTACACCAGACCCTTAGAAAAAATTTTCCTACCTCATGCCCAGCTTTGGTTATTTTCAACTCTAATTGCCTTCAACTTGTCCACTAGTCCAATCAGACATATCAAAAAAGTGTACCAATTTCACTCAAAAAAAACAAAGTAAAATCCATTGCTACTGGCAATTTCTTTAGAAAGTGGTTGAATTAGTAAGACACATTCTGGTACAAGTGATAGAAACCAAACTCAAACCAAACAAGCATAAACAAAAATAGAGATTTATTGACTCATTAACTGAAAAGTACATGAGTTTAGATTATAATTCTAGAGGTTCAAAGCCTTCTCTCTCATGAATTCTTGACTTTGCTTCTCTTCATATACGTGCTGTACATGGACAGGTAAAATCACTGCAGATAAGTCCAGACTCACACATTCTCCTTGATAAGTAAATCCACTGAAAGGTTTTTATTGTTTGTTTGTTTGTTTGTTTTTTGCTAATTTCTAAATCCTGGAGAAGGCAGAATGATTAGGGTCCAGTAACCACCCTTGGACCAAAATAATACCCAAGGATAAAGTATGATGATTGACCCAGTCTACGTTATTTCTTTTGATAGGGATGGATATTTTTATAATGTGTTTTATTTTATTTTTTTAAATTTTTTATTGGATTATAGGTTTTGGGGTACATGAGCAGAGCATGCAAGACAGTTGCGTAGGTACACACATGGCAGTGTGCTTTGCTTTTCTTCTCCCCTTCACCCACATTTGGCATTTCTCCCCAGGCTATCCCTCCCCACCTCCCCCTCCCACTGGCCCTCCCCTTTTCCCCCCAATAGACCCCACTGTTTAGTACTCCCCTTTCTGTGTCCATGTGTTCTCATTTTTCATCACCCACCTATGAGTGAGAATATGCGGTGTTTCATTTTCTGTTCTTGTGTCAGTTTACTGAGGATGATGTTCTCCAGATTCATCCATGTCCCTACAAACGACACAAACTCATCATTTCTGATTGCTGCATAATATTCCATGGTGTATATGTGCCACATTTTTCCAATCCAGTCTATTATCAATGGGCATTTGGGTTGATTCCAGGTCTTTGCTATTGTAAACAGTGCTGCAATGAACATTCGTGTACATGTGGCCTTATAGTAGAATGATTTATAGTCTTTTGGATATATACCCAGTAATGGGATTGCTGGGTCAAATGGAATTTCTATTTCTAAGGCCTTGAGGAATCGCCACACTGTCTTCCACAATGGTTGAACTACTTTACACTCCCACCAACAGTGTAAAAGTGTTCCTTTTTCTCCACATCCTCTCCAGCATCTGTTGTCTCCAGATTTTTTAATGATCGCCATTCTAACTGGCGTGAGATGGTATCTCAATGTGGTTTTGATTTGCATCTCTCTGATGACCAGTGACGATGAGCATTTTTTCATATGATTGTTGGCCTCATATATGTCTTCTTTCGTAAAGTATCTGTTCATATCCTTTGCCCACTTTTGAATGGGCTTGTTTGTTTTTTCCTGTAAATCTGTTTGAGTTCTTTGTAAATTCTGGATATCAGCCCTTTGTCAGATGGGTAGACTGCAAAAATTTTTTCCCATTCTGTTGGTTGCCGATCCACTCTAGTGACTGTTTCTTTTGCCGTGCAGAAGCTGTGGAGTTTCATTAGGTCCCATTTGTCTATTTTGGCTTTTGTTGCTAATGCTTTTGGTGTTTTGTTCATGAAGTCCTTGCCTACTCCTATGTCCTGGATGGTTTTGCCTAGATTTCCTTCTAGGGTTTTTATGGTGCCAGGTCTTATGTTTAAGTCTTTAATCCAACTGGAGTTAATTTTAGTGTAAGGTGTCAGGAAGGGGTCCAGTTTCTGCTTTCTGCACATGGCTAGCCAGTTATCCCAACACCATTTGTTAAACATGGAATCCTTTCCCCATTGCTTGTTTTTGTCGGGTTTATCAAAGATTGTATAGTTGTATGTATGTTGTGTTGCCTCCGGTGCCTCTGTTTTGTTCCATTGATCTATATCTCTGTTTTGGTACCAGTACCATGCTGTTTTGATTACTTTAGCCTTGTAGTATAGTTTGAAATCGGGTAGTGTGATGACCCCCTCTGTGTTCTTTTTGCTTAGAATTGACTTGGCTATGCGGGCTCTCTTTTGGTTCCATATGAAGTTCATGGTTGTTTTTTCCAGTTCTGTGAAGAAAGTCAATGGTAGCTGGATGGGGATAGCATTGATTCTGTAAATTACTTTGGGCAGTATAGCCATTTTCACGATGTTAATTCTTCCTAACCATGAACATGGAATATTTCTCCATCTGTTTGTGTCCTCTCTGATTTCGTTGAGCAGTGGTTTGTAGTTCTCGTTGAAGAGGTCCCTTACGTTCCTTGTGAGTTGTATTCCAAGGTATTTTATTCTTTTTGTAGCAATTGTGAATGGCAGTTCGCTCTTGATTTGGCTTTCCTTAAGTCTGTTATTGGTGTAGACGAATGCTTGTGATTTTTGCACATTGATTTTATATCCTGAGACTTTGCTGAATTTGCTTATCAGTTTCAGGAGTTTTTGGGCTGAGGCAATGGGGTCTTCTAGGTATACTATCATGTTGTCTGCAAATAGAGACAATTTGGCTTCCACCTTTCCTATTTGAATACCCTTTATTTCTTTTTCTTGCCTGATTGCTCTGGCTAGACCTTCCAGTACTATATTGAATAGGAGTGGTGAGAGAGGGCATCCTTGTCTAGTGCCAGATTTCAAAGGGAATGCTTCCAGTTTTTGCCCATTCAGTATGATATTGGCTGTTGGTTTGTCATAAATAGCTTTTATTACTTTGAGATACGTTCCATCGATACCGAGTTTATTGAGGGTTTTTAGCATGAAGGGCTGTTGAATTTTGTCAGATGCCTTCTCTGCGTCAATTGAGATAATCATGTGGTTTTTGTTTTTGGTTCTGTTTATGTGGTGAATTACGTTGATAGACTTGCGTATGTTGAACCAGCCTTGCATCCCCGGGATGAATCCTACTTGATCATGATGAATAAGTTTTTTGATTTGCTGTTGCAATCGGCTTGCCAATATTTTATTGAAGATTTTTGCATCTATGTTCATCATGGATATTGGCCTGACGTTTTCTTTTCTTGTTGGGTCTCTGCCGGGTTTTGGTATCAGGATGATGTTGGTCTCATAAAATAATTTGGGAAGGATTCCCTCTTTTTGGATTGTTTGAAATAGTTTTAGAAGGAATGGTACCAGCTCCTCCTTGTGTGTCTGGTAGAATTTGGCTGTGAACCCGTTTGGACCTGGGCTTTTTTGTGTGGTAGGCTCTTAATTGCTGCCTCAACTTCAGACCTTGTTATTGGTCTATTCATAGTTTCAGCTTCCTCCTGGTTTAGGCTTGGGAGGACACAGGAGTCCAGGAATTTATCCATTTCTTCCAGGTTTACAGTTTATGTGCATAGAGTTCTTTGTAATATTCTCTGATGATGGTTTAAATTTCTGTGGAATCTGTGGTGATTTCCCCTTTATCATTTTTTATTGCATCTATTTGGTTGTTCTCTCTTTTATTTTTAATCAATCTGGCTAGTGGTCTTTCTATTTTGTTGATCTTTTCAAAAACCAGCTCTTGGATTTATTGATTTTTTGAAGGGTTCTCTGAGTACTTGCTTGTTCGCAAAGGATTTTATTTTTCCTTCACTTCTGAAGCTCAGTTTGGCTGGATATGAAATTCTGGGTTGAAAGTTCTTTTCTTTAAGAATGTTGAATATTGGCCCCCACTCTCTTCTGGCTTGTAGTGTTTCTGCCGAGAGACCTGCTGTGAGTCTGATGGGCTTCCCTTTGTGGGTGACCCCACCTTTCTCTCTGGTTGCCCTTAGTATTCTCTCCTTTATTTCAACCCTGTTGAATCTGACGATTATGTGCCTTGGGGTTGCTCTTCTTGCGGAATATCTTTGTGGTGTTCTCTGTATTTCCTGCAATTGAGTGTTGGCCTGTCTTGCTAGGTGGGGGAAATTTTCCTGGATGATGTCCTGAAGAGTATTTTCCAGCTTGGATTCATTCTCTTCGTCCCCTTCTGGTACACCTATCAAACGTAGGTTAGGTCTTTTCACATAGTCCCACATTTCTTGGAGACTTTGTTCATTCCTTTTTGCGCTTTTTTCTCTGATCTTGGTTTCTCGTTTTATTTCATTGAGTTGGTCTTCGACTTCAGATATTCTTTCTTCTGCTTGGTCCATTCGGCTATTGAAACTTGTGTTTGCTTCGCGAAGTTCTCGTATTGTGTTTTTCAGCTCCTTTAATTCATTCATATTCCTCTCTAAGTTATCCATTCTTGTTATCATTTCCTCGAATCTTTTTTCAAATCTTTTTTCAAGGTTCTTAGTTTCTTTGCATTGATTTAATACATGATCTTTTAGCTCTCAAAAGTTTCTCATTATCCATCTTCTGAATTCTAATTCCGTCATTTCATCACAGTCATTCTTCGTCCAACTTTGTTCCCTTGCTGGTGAGGAGTTTTGGTCCTTTCTAGGAGGCGAGGTGTTCTGGTTTCGGGTGTTTTCCTCCTTTTTGCGCTGGTTTCTTCCCATCTTTGTGGATTTGTCTGCTGGTCGTTTGCGTAGTTGCTGACTTTTCGATTGGGTCTCTGAGTGGACACCCGGAATGTTGATGATGAAGTATTTCTGTTGCTTGGTTTTCCTTCTACCAGTCTAGCCCCTTTGCTGTATGACTGCTGAGGTCTGCTCCAGACCCTGCTTGTCTGGGGTGCACCTCTAGCAGCTGTGGCACAGTGAGGGATGCTACCAGTTTCTTTTTCTGCTATCTTTGTCCCAGGATGATGCCTGCCTAATGTCAGTCTTTTGGATATAGAGGGGTCAGGGAGCTGCTTGAGGAGACAGTTTGTACTTTATAGGGGCTTAATTGCTGAGCTGTGTGCTCTATTGTTCATTCAGGGCTGTTAGGCTGCCATGTTTGATTCTGCTGCAACAGAGCTCATTAAAAAACCCTTTTTTTTTTTTTTCTCAAATGCCCTGTGTTGAGGGGTTTGGGCTTTATTTTTGGATGTTCGATGAGGTGTCCTGCCCAGCTAGAAGGCAGACTAGCCACTGTTTGGCTGCCAAGGCTCTGCCCTGCTTTTGTGTTATTCGCCCTGTTCCTGCAGGCTCTGCTGTGGTCTCCGCCACACCCTGCGGTGGAGTCTCTTCTTTGTAGCGTGTTGCCTCAGCAACGGCCCGCTGCGTCAGCAGTGGGCATGTATCTCAGTACGGACGGGTTGCCTTGGCAATGGCTGGCTACTTCAGCAGTGGGCGTGTATCTCAGTTGGGGCAGGTTGCCTCGGCAATGGCTGGCTGCGTCAGCATTCGGCGTGTATCTCAGTTGGGGCGGGTTGCCTCGGCAACGGCTGGCTGCGTCAGTAGTGGGTGTGTATCTCAGTTGGGGCAGGTTGCCTTGGTAGTGGTGGACGCCCCTCCCCCACAGAGCGTCTCGGACCATCTGCTCGGGATAGTTTGAAATCGTGGTTTTGTTCGTCCCACTGGGTATCCCAAACGATCTGTCCCTGCAATCCCCTGGGCTGGGCTACTGTCCGAGTCTCGTTCAGTCTCAAGTCCAGCCCTCTCAAGTCTCAGGTTGCCGGTTCAACAGGGCACCCGGACACGCGCGCCCTGTGGGGATTCCTGGGTAGGGCCAGCCGCCGCCACCCCGGCTGCTGGCTTCGCCAGGCAGACCTACTGCCTGGCGTCCCGTGTCTTTTTATACTTGGGAGTTTCCCCGTTCTGTGGGCAACAAAGATCAGTCTGTAAATGCAGCTCTGACTCACCGTTTGCGGATTCAACGCAAGCTCCAATCCTGGGTTGTTCTCACAGCGCCATCTTGAGTCGTCTCCCTATAATATGTTTTAAGCAATGCAATTGGCAAATCTACTAGTACCTCAATTGGTAGATGATGCGTGCTTAAAGACAAGGTTTATTATCAGAAGAAGCTAAAGAAAAGAAATTTAAAAAAAGAAAGAAAACAAAAAAATAAAAAGAGAAAAAAAGAAAGAAAACAAAAAGAAGCTGTAAGGCAAACGCACAGAGAGAGAAAAAGTAATAATAATAACAACAACCGCAGTCCATTACTATTCGTGTACATGTTTGGAATAAAGAATTCAAGGAGTCTTCCTGAAAGCTGTCTGGTATACACTTCAGGCCTAACCAAGATAACCATGTAACACTCATCTCTCTTTCTAAGATTTGTCTTTGCAGGGTGGCCCTGTCCACCAGCCTAAAAGACATTCACATAAATCCTAAAGAAATGGGTTGGGCTTTGGAAAGGAAAGAGTTTTCTGGCGTTAGGTGACTTCTTTGGAGTCAATAGAGGAGGAACATAGCCTTTCTTTTTTTTTGGATGTATATCTATATTAGATATATATTGTTTCTTATCAGAAAGTTGGATATATATATCTTATCATATAATTGGGATATATATTGTTTCTTATCAGAAAGCAATAATAAGTAGAAAGATACAATTATACAATCTTAAAGAAGTAAAACATTATCAAGAATCCAGTAAATCCTAGAAATAAGTCTATAATACATTTAATGTGCCATGTGTTAATATCGTTAGGGGCAATTTAAAACAATAACACTAAATTTCTTGCAGAATAGAGAAGATAAAATTATTCAAGAAATTGAACTACTTAAAGATCTGTGCCATAGATAGTTAACAAAATGAGGTTCTCAGGTGGAAAGTAATGCACAGGAAACTCTGGTGCTGGCCTAGAGGATTTCTGCCCAGGTCGGGAGTAAAGTTTTCTTGTTTGTTTTGTTATCCCAAATCCTAGGACTCACCTCAGACCAGATGTTCTTAAACTTTGTTCTATATTAAAATTACTTTGGGAACTTAAAAAAGTTTCAAAGTTCTAGAAACAAACCAAATCAATTAAATTCATTCTTGTATGTGGGACCCAGATATCTCAATGGTAAAGCTACCTTGGCCATATAATGTACACTTAAGCTTGAGAATCACTGGCCTATTAAAATGAATATATAAATTTATGTCCAAGATATTAGCATTATTAGAAAGCTCCACAGGTGACCTAATGTACAGACAGGGTATAAAATCCTTGCACATGTGGTTCTCAAACATTAGTGTGACTGAGGGTGGAAACCAAGATGTACTATTTATAAGAAACTATGGCTGTCAAATAGATAACCAGGCAGAAAGTTACACCAAGTGTTTCTTAAATTTTTGTGTACATTATAGTCATGTGCAAAATTTGTTGAATATACAGATTCACTGAATTCCCAAATACAGAGAAACAAAATATTTGGGGGTTTTGGAGAGTGTATGAATCTCAGATTTTAAGAAAAACAATGGCATTTTTGGCTCTTTTCCCAGGACACAAGTTTCTATTGTTATTCTTTGAAATATAGAGGCTACCTCTACTTTTATGAAAGTGAAAATGCCAAGTTTGATGGCAAAAGAACTGCTCATTAATAACAGAGTATGGAAAGCAATCTAGGTGTTAACTCGGGAAAAGGATTAGTAAAATATGGCATAACTACATGATACAATACCAGGCATTTGTCAGTAGTAGTGAACTATATTTAACCATACCAATTGTAAATGGATATAAACATAACATTGAATTTGGGTAGAAAACCCTAAGAAACAAATAAAATTTTGTGACTTCGTTACATAGCTGTTGAAAAGACATTTTTATTCCTTGCTGTATAATGGCAAAAGGGCTTCTTTGCTCATGGTGATAACCACTACATGGTTGACTAAGTAGCTTCATGGCTTATCATCTGTCTTCCCCCAGATATTGTGATCTACGAAAGAGAAAGCAAGAGAGAAACCAAAGTATCTTTTAAAATTTAAGATTAGAAGTTACTTATTATTGCAGGGTAATATGCAACTCTGATAGAATGTGGAAGGGCGAATTTACAAAGGCATGAATACTCAGAGTAATAGTCCTTGTCATTACAATAGACTACAGTTTATTCAATATGACTTCCAGTGCCTTCTATGCTCAACTTTCCTGTTCATCTCACCCTCATTCATTCTCCTTCAATAACAGTACATTCTTTGCTGTTGCTGAACATACCAGAAATTCTCCTCCTTTATAACTTTTTCACTTAGTCTTCTCTGTCTCAATCACTCTCTAGAGATATCCACATGGTACACTCCTTTTGAATCTTTCTTTGAATATAATATTTTCTAAGTGTTTTAAAATAATCACCATAAAATTGTAGTCCCCAGCATTTCTAATTTTCATTTACAATTTTCTATTTCTTCCATTGCTCTTTTACGTTCATACAAAGTATAAATTTACTGTGTTATATCTGTTTATTGTCTTTCTTTTACTAGAACTTCCAAAGGAGAGACATTTTTGTTTATTTTGTTTTCTTATGTACTCCAAAAGCCTAGAACAATACCTGGATTATCATAGATACTAAATACATATTTATGAATGAGTGGATGGATGTGAGGTGAGCTCTACCTCGTGGTATAGGAGTTTCCCAAACACGTAAAAGATGATCAGATTTAGGGAAGCCAAAACTTTTGACAAATATAGCCAGTAGTGTAGTAGCAGTGGTGGGAGTAATGATGTTATGCAAATAATAATCATTGGTTTGCCCAGATGCCAATGTATTAAAGGTTTCTGCATCTACTCGCTTACATAGCCCATAGATATTTCCACAGAAACATGTCCAGGAAATTAAATATAATTTAATCTTCTTAACGTTATGTTGAGAAAGAATAGATTTTCTTTCATTTGTATTATTTTTCAAACTTTGTATGACAGTAAAGAGCTGTTTGGTTGGTATGAAATGTAAGTATTGCATAATCCTTCCACGGATCATTAAGGGATAATTACATCTACTGGAAGGAAGCACAAGTGGTAGCTTTCTTCCACAATAATGTACCATTTCATTTTAATAAGCAATTGACAACTGCCTCTGCCAGGTTCTACTCCACACTAAATGACAATTGAAAATGCAAAAGCATTGGCACCCAGTTTTATATTCCACAAGAGAAAAATAATAATCTTGTCATTTATTTTGAAGATTCACCTAAGTTGTTCCATGTTCTTTCTTTTGTGACTTATTTTCTGTCATAGGCTCATTGTTAATAAGCTGCCAGGAATAATAAGCACCCAGTTGGATGCTAACATATTGCAACCTAATGACAATAAAACAGGTAACATATTTCGCTATATAGGATGATGTTCTAATTCCAGCTCATAATAAGAAACAATAGTCTATCAACTGTGATTGTTTCAATCCTTCATATAACTCCAAGGAAAATTGAATTTGCATTTAGTCTGTCAAAGAGGTGAACTGTGATTTTCTTTGACCAGATTTTGACATTGAAAACTCAGATGGGTTTAGTGATGAACAAAATAGGAATCTTAATGTGTAAAACAGCTTTTGGCCAGGTGTTGTGGCTCACACCTGTAATCCCAGCACTTTGGGAGACCGAAGCAGGTGGATATCTTGAGGTCAGGAGTTTGAAACCAGCCTGGCCAACATGGTGAAAACCCATCTCTACTAAAAATACAAAATAATCAGCTGGGTGTGGTGGAAGATGCCTGTAATTCCAGCTACTTGGGAGGCTGAGGCAGAACAACTGCTTGAACCCAGAAGGTGGGGGTTGCAGTGAGCCGAGATCACACCACTGCAATCCAGCCTGGGTGACAGAGCAAGACTCTGTGAAACGAAAAAAAAAAGAAGAAAGAAAAAACAGCTTTCATCTGTATGGCAATAAAACAGCTTAACAAATCCTGTACTTAACATGTAAAAATGCCTTCCTGGGTCAGTTGCTACATCATTTCCCAGATATAAGTGATTCTTCTCCTGACATAAAGCTGACAATAGGGCTTAATAAAGAATTTACTAAGATTCTCATTTATATAGAGTTAAGGAAGATTGATTTAGTACAAGAAAGGAAAATAAGAACAAATAGAAGCTGAACTGAATTGTGAATAGACAGGATAAATCAGAAATCAACTTAAAGGGACCAACTACAGAGGGAGAATAGTAGAAAAATAGATACTGAGGGATACCTATGAGAGCAAAAGCTTGAAGGAGATAGTGGAAAAAAAGAGCAAGGGGAAATCCAATTATCTTTCCATAGTTAGTACCCCCCAACTTAATACCCTTTAACAGATATTTATTATGTACCCTATATATGCAGAGTGCTTCATTTGACCTAGGGCTTTTGACAGCTTATAATAAAATGCCTGTTTTCTCTCTCTCTCTTTCCAACACCTAGTAACAATATATAATACATAATGACACATTTTTTTAAAAAATGGTAAATTGAGGTGTGAGGCATTTGCACAGCTAACTATACGTGAGGACAATTTGTCTAATCCAACCAACAACCTTTATTTGTTGCATCCTTACTAATTCAAATGTAAGCTTCAAATTGATCTCCTTTTGTCAAAGAATTTAATTGAGTTAAAGCTAATTATCCAAAAACTGTTGGAAAACATTGAAGAACACACTAAAAGAGAGGGAGTTAGTGTCAAGATGTAATTTGTCATCCTGGGCTACTATGGGAAAAGATGCATTCCAAATGAGCTCAAAAGCTTTGAAAAACATACAGATGCCAGAACAAAGAAGGGCAAGGAAGATGTTCTATAACACACCTCTTATATTTTAAGTACACATCTTATGGTGTTAATATTTTTTTTTGCTGACCTAGATGGTTAGCTCATTAAAAATTGTAAATGTTATAGTTTAAAGACAAAGAGAAAAAGACATCGAAGAACTGTTGTTTGTCTTCATTACTCTCCAATATGCTGTTACTATCTCAATGGATGTCAATGAGGCTTCCATTGTCATTAGCTTAAGGGGTCAAAATCACTCTTTTAAATCCATTACTAATTCTAATGTCAAAGAATCTTTAATCAGCACATCTTCATAGCTGAGACAATTCACAATCAAATTTCTGTGTTTGTTTTTTGACTACAGTTTTTCCATTGTGTCAAGTCACACAAGTACATTCCTAGCAGCTTTCCAATGACAACTAGCAGTCATCTTGGACCACTCTCATAGTACCTAGCAACTATATTTAGCTATGAAAGTGGCATCTCCAGCTGGGATGCCTTTGCCTCTGTGTAGATGTGCTTACATGAGACATATTTTACAATGAATTTTATATTAAGCCATATATAGTATCTACAAAATTATAATATATGATGACCAAAATGGCTTGGAATTGAACATAGTATGAAAATTTTTTTCTATAAGCAGATGCAATCAAATCAGTAGGAGCTTTCATTAATAGAAATATATGAAATATAATATAATCTATATAATTATATAGAAATAAAATATAATCTATTTTAACATTAATAGATTAATTTTATTTAATCTAAGGAAGCAATCTTAATTGTTTTTAAACCATTGAATATTTACCTCCAAAAAATTATGGAACACAAATATACCGACTGGATAAAAGTGGAGACCATCTAGCCTGAACCATTTACAGATGAGGAAACTAAGTACCGAAGAAAGAATGAAAATTATTGAATTTTGCATAGCTAATAAGTGATAAAGCCAGCTCTTAAAGCAAGTCCATTCCATTATAACGTGTAAGTTTTATCCTTCTACCACCAGCTGTGTGTGACTTGAGCAAGTCATTTAAACTCTGAGTCTCAGTTTTCTTCTTTTGCAAAATGAGAATGATAAGGTACCTATTTTATTATGTTCTTTTGCAAGGATTACATGAAGTGCTGTATCTGAACATTCCTAGTAAATATAATGTAATATACAAGTATTGCTTATTATTACCATCACCATTTCCTGATACTCAGCACAGTGCTTTTTTCCACTATACATGTAGCTTTTGACTTTGTGTATTGATATGGTTAGGCTTCGTAGTCCCCACCCAAATCTCATCTTGAATTGTAATCTCCATAATCCCAATAAGCCTCACATGTAAAGGGAAACAAGAGGTGGAAGTAATTGAATCATGGAGGTGCTTTTCCCCATGACGTTTTTGTGATAATGAGTGAGTTCTCATGATATCTGATGGTTTTGTAAGTGGTTCTACCCCTGTTTGCTTGGCACTTCTCTTTCCTGCTACCTTGTGAACAAAGTGCCTTTCTTCCCCATTGCCTTCTGCCATCATTATAAGTTTCCTTAGGCATCCTCCAGCCAAGCTGAACTGTGAGTCAAATAAACCTCTTTTCTTCATAAATTACCCAGTCTCAGGTATGTCTTTTTCAGCAGTGTCAAAATGGATTAATACAGTATATTGGTACTGAGGTAGTAAGATGCTGCCAAAAATGTACCAAAAAATGTGGAAGTGACTTTGGGACTGGGTAATAAACATATTTGGGACAGTTTGGAGGGCTCAAAAGAAGACAGGAAAACATGGGGAAGTTTGGCGCTTCTTAGAGACCTGTTGAATGGGTTTGATCAAAATGCTGATGTTTATATGGACAATGAAGTCCAGGCTGACATTGACTTAGATAGAGATGAATAATTTGTTTTGAACTAGAATGAAGGTAACTCTTGCTATCCTTCAGCAAAGAAACTGGCAGCATTTTGTCCCCACCTTAGAGATCTATGAAACTTTGAACTTGAGAGAGATGATTTAAGGTATATAGCAGAATATATTTCTAAACAGCAAAGCATTTAAGATGTGACTTTGGTGTTCTTAAAAGCATTCAGTTTTATATATTTACAAAGGTGAATTGGAACTTACGTTTAAAAGGAAAGCAGAATATAACAGTTTAGAAAACTTACAGCCTAATGATGTTACAGAAAAGAAAAACCTATTTTCTGAGAAGAAATTTGAGCCACCTGCAGAAATTTGTGTAAGTATCGAGGAGCCAAATGTTATTCGCGAAGAGAATGGGGAAAATGTCTCCAGGGCAAGTCAGAGGTCTTTACAGTAGCCTTTTCCATAACAGGCCCAGAGGCCTAGGAGGAATAAATTGTTTCCTGGGATGGGCCTAGGGCCTTGCTGCTCTGTGCAGTTTAGAGATTTGGTGCCCTGCATCCCAGCCATTGCTAAAAGGGACCAATGTACAACACAGGCTATTGCTTCAGTGGGTGCAAGCCCCAAGCCTTGGTGGCTTACATGTGGAGTTGGGCCTGTGGGTGCACAGCAGTCAAGAACTAAGGTTTGGAAACCTTTGCCTCAATTTCAGATATATGGAAATGCCTGGATATCCAGGCAGAAGTTGGCTGTAAGGGTGAAACCCTCATGGAAAACCTCTTCTAGGGCAATGCAGAAGAGAGATGTGGAGTTGGAGCCCCCACACAGAGTCCCCACTGGGACACTGCCTAGTGGAGTTGTGAGAAGAGGGCCACTATTCTCCAGATACCAGAATGTTATCAATAGATCCACTGACAGCTTTTACCATGTACCTGGAAAAGCTGAAGACATTCAATGCCAGCCTATGAAAACAGCTAGAAAGGGGACTGTACACTGCAAAGCCACAGGGTTGGAGCTGCCTAAGGCCATGGGAGCCTATCTCTTGCATCAGCATAACCTGGATGTGAGACATGGAGTCAAAGAAAATCAGTTTGAAGCTTTAAGATTTGACTTCCCCAGTGGACTTTGGACTTGCTTGGGTCCCCTTTGTTTTGGCCAATTTCTTCCATTTGGAGTGGGTGTATCCACCCAATGCCTCTACCCCCATTGTATCTAGAAAGTAACTAACTTGCTTTTGATTTGACAGGTTGATAGGCAGAAGGGACTTTCCTTATCTAAGATGAGACTTTGGACTTAGACTTTTAGGTTAATGCTGGAATTAATTAAGAATTTGGGGGACTGTTGAGAAGGCATAATTGGTTTTGAAATGTGTAAGGACCATGAAATTTGGGAGGGGCCTGGGGTAGGATGATATTGCCTGGCTGTGTCAAATTCTGGAATAATGAAAATAATAGACAAGTACATTTCTGCATGATCTGAATCTTTTGGATGGATTTATAAAAGTATTTTTTAGCCCTATGACAGCAAGGATTTACCTGAGTAACTTTTCCATTTTAATTCACAAAAGTCATATATTGTTGAGTTGTTATTTAAAAATTAAATACTTCTGTGATTAAAAGACACAATTATAAGTTTAGATAATTTTGCTAGAATCTCATGTGTTTAAAAGCCTTCCACTTACTGAATAGTTTCTAGAAAAAAATTTGAATATATATTTGTATCATACATATAAATACATACATAATGATATGACCAATATTATGCTTTGGTTTACCTTACGGAAATATAGATAGGTAGAGAGATGAATTGAGATTGATTTTGAAAAATATAAAAATCTGCAATTGCCTTAAAATTATTATCATCAGTCAAGTAGTTCTGTACCAGGGATTACAATTTGAGTTATGCTAAACAATGTGTAAAACTTACATAAAGAAATCAAGTATCAGAGTCTGGGTCTGCCCTTTGTCCTAATTCTGTATTTCTTAGTTTAGTAAAGTAACTTCTTTACCATTTCCTTAAAGTCTTTTTTCACCTTATACATTTGGGACTTGTATTGGTCACACCCTGGAAATTGGTTTAAGGTCTAGTAGACTACATTCCCCCAACCTGAAAATTTTCACTATTTATTAGTATGTGCCCATGTTAAAAAAAATAGAAAGAAACAAAGATAATCAAGAAGAAAACTGAAACATAAATTTTAGTAAATCTCAGTACCAAAAACAATCATTTAGTGAAATAATAATGAGGCCAGACACGGTGGCTCACGTCTGTAATTCCAGCACTTTAAGAGGCTGAGGTGGGCAGATAACCTGAGACTGGGAGTTCAAGACCAACCTGGCCAACATGGAGAAAGCCTGTCTCTATTAAAAATATAAAATTAGCCAGGTGTGGTGGCCCATGCTGTAATTCCAGCTACTCAAGGGGCTGAGGCAGGAGAATCACTTAAACCAGGGAGGCGGAGTTTGCAATGAGCAGAGATGGCTCCATTGCACTCCAGCCTGGGCATCAAGAGAGAAATGCTGTCAAAATAATAATAATAATAATAATAATAATAATAATAATAGATTAACATCCCAATATTTAACATATTTGTCAGGTAAATGCATTCCATATATAGTCATATATACATCAAAGAAACACTTCAGCCAATACTGTCAGAGTTTTAGAGGATTTTTTATTTAATTTTTCAGAAAGATGTTATGGTGAACATATTTGTAACTATGCCTCATCATGAATATTCTGTTAAGTAATTAGTATCAATTAAAAAAATTGAATTAATAAGTTAAAAGCTAACTATTTTTGAAATACTGTTAAGAGAAGTTAAACAGCTTCTTGCAGCAATGCATCTCACAATATTTAGAATGGCTCTTCAATAAAAAGAACAACATGTAATGAAAGCATTTGACCATGATGCAAAACTTTGGAGATGTTCACTCTAATCTACTGCTGTCACCCTCACCGTTTTTGAAAATTTTTTATAGTTAATTTTCTTTAACTTTTATTTAAATTCAAGGGTACATGTGCAGGTTTGTTACATAGATAAACTTGTTTCATGGGGGTTTGTTGTATAGATTATTTCATCACCCAAGTATTAAGCCTAGTACCCATTAGTTATTTTCCTGATCCATTTTCTCCTTCCAACCTCCACCCTCAAATCGGCCCCAGTGTATGTTGTTCCCCTCAATGTGTCCATGTGTTCTCATTATTTAGCTCCCACTTATAAGTGACAGCATGGGTTATTTGGTTTTCTGTCCCTGCATTATTTTACTAGGGATATTGTCCTCCATCTCCATCCATGTTCCTCCAAATAACATGATCTTATTATTTTTATGGCTGCATAGTACTTCACGGTGTATTTGTACCACATTTTCTTTATCTAGTAAACCACTGATATACATTTAGGCTGATTCTTTGTCCTTGCAATTTTGAATAGTGCTGCAATGAACATACACATGCATGTGTCCTTATAATAGAACAAAAATATTCCTTTAGGTATATATCTAGTAATGGGATTGCTAGGTTGAATGGTATTTCTGTCTTTAGATTTTGAGGAATCAGCACACTGATTTCCACAATGGTCAACAAATTTACACTCTCCCCAATAGTGTATAAGGGCTCCCTTTTCTCCACAACCTCACCAGCATGTTTTTTTATTTTTTTTATTTTTTATTTTTTGGCATTTTAGTAATAGCCATTCTGACTGGTATGTGATAGTATCTCATGTAATTTTGATTTGCATTTCTCTAATGATCAGTGCTGTTGAGCTTAATTTCATGTGTTTGTTGGACACATGTATGTCTTCTTTTGAGAAGTGTATTAGTTCATTTTCACACTGCTGATAAAGACATACCTGAAACTGGGAACACAAAGAGGTTTAGGACTTACAGTTCTGCATTGCTGGGGAGGCTTCACCATCATGACAGAAGTGAAAGGTACTTCTTACATGGCAGTAGCAAGAAAAAAATGAGAAAGAAGCCAAAGCAGAAACCCCTGATAAACCCATCAGATCTCAGGAGACTTATTCATTATCAGGAGAATAGCACTGGAAAGGCTGGCCCCCATGATTGAATTACCTCCCCCAGGTCCCTCCCACAACATATGGGAATTCTGGGAGATAAAATTCAAGATGAAATTTGGGTGCGGTCACAGCTAAACCATATCATTCTGCCGCTGGCCCCTCTAAATCTCCTAACCTCATATTTCAAAACCAATTATGCCTTCCCAGCAGTTCCCTTAACTCCTTTCAGCATTAATCTAAAACTCCACAGTTTAAAGTCTTACCTGAGACAAGGTAAGTCTCTTCTGCAAATGAGCCTGTAAAATCAACAGCAAGTTAGTTACTTCCTAGATATACAATGAAGATAAAGGTATTGGGTAAACACAGCCATTCTAAATGGGAGAAATTGGCCAAAACAAAGGGGTTAGAGGGACCAATGAAAGTTTCAAATCCAGCAGGGCAGTCAAATATTAAAGTTCCAAAATGGTATTCTTTTGACTCTAGGTCTCACATCTGGGTCATGCTGATGCAAGACCTGAGTTCCCATGGTCTTGGGAAGCTCCCCCACTGTGGCTATGCAGGATAGGTACAGCTTCCCTTCTGGCTGCTTTCACATGCTGTCACAGAGTGTCTGTTGTTTCTCCAGGTTTATAGGAAAAACTTTTGGTGAATCTGCCATTCTGGGGTCTGGAGTACAGTGGCCCTCTTCTCACAGTTCCACTAGGCAGAGCCCCAGTTGGGACTCTGTGTGGGGGCTCTGACTTCACATTTCTCTTCTGCACTGTCTTAGCAGAGGTTCTCCATGAGGGTCTGGCCCTGCAGCAAACTTTTTCCTGGGCATCCAGGCATTTCCAAATATCTTCTGATCTAGGCAGAGGTACCCACACCACAATTCTTGACTTCTGTGAACTCATAGGCTCAACACCACATGGAACCTGCACGGATTGGGGCTTCTACCCTCTGAAGCCAAAGCCCAAGCTCTACATTGGCCCCTTACAGCCATGGCTGGAGTGACTGGGACACAGGACAACAAGTTCCTAGGTTGCACACAGCATGGGGACCCTGGGCCCACCCTATTAAACAACTTTTTCTTCCTGGGCCTCTGGGACTGTGATGGGTGGAGTTGCTGTGAAGGTCTCTGACATGGCCTGGAGACATTTTCCCCATGGTTTGGAGGATTAACTTTAGGCTCCTTGCTACTTATGCAAATTTCTGCATCCAGCTTGAGTTTCTCCTCAAAAACTGGACTTTCCTTTTCTACTCGATCATCAGGCTGTGAATTTCACAACTTTTATGCTCTGTTTGGTTTCTAAAGTGGAATACTTTTAACAGTACCCAAGTCACCTTATTTATTTATTTATGTATTTATTTATTTAAGGTGTTTATTAAGGTGATTAAAGAAGGGAATAATTTTTTCCCACTTTGGGGGATAGGGTAAGAGATAGTCCTTAGTACTTAATTTCTCTCATTAGGGAGAAATTTAATTTCAAATTAAAATTTATTAATTAATTTAAAGTTCAAATAATTTTTTTTTCTCCATAGATGTACAATAATGAAAAAGCAAAAAAAAAAAAAATGGCTGAGATACACAGTTCTGGAGCACAAATCTCTTCTGTGGCTTTGGAAACTGGCCATGAAAAATATTCTTTTATCTCCATCAGGTAAAACCAGCACTTTGAACATATTCCCCACTGTGTCTCTTTTTATCTTTTTTGAGATGGAGTCTCTCTCTGTCACCCAGGCTGGAGTGCAGTGGCATGATCTTGGCTCATTTTAGCATCTGCCTCTTGGGAGGATCAGATAAACAGTGTGGAGGCAATATTTGGTAGGGTCTTAAGGAGTAGCCTGGGTTACAGCTATTGAAAACAAGAAAGAAGGAATAATCCAGGCAGAGAATATCCAAGTCACCTTTTGAATGCTTTACTGCTTAGAAATTTCTTCCACCAAATACTCTAAGTCATCACTCACAAGTTCAAAGTACCATAAATCTCTACAGCAGGGGCAAAACGCCACTATTCTCTTTGCTAAAACATAGAAAGAGTCACCTTTGTTCTGGTTTCCAACAAGTTTCTCATTTCCATCTGAACCAACTTAGCTTGGACCTTACTGTTTTTTTTTCTTTTTATTGCATTTTGAGTTTTGGGGTACATGTGCGGGACATACAAGATAGTTACATAGGTACAAAAAGGGCAGTGTGATCTACTGTCTTCCTCCCCTTCACCCACATCTGGCATTTCTCCCCATGCTATCCCTCCCCAGGTCCTCCCCCCCCGCTGGCCCTCCCCTATTTCCCCTATAGACCCCAGTGTGTAGTGCTCCCCTCCCTGTATCCATGTGTTCTCACTGTTCATCACCCGCCTATGAGTGAGAATATGGGGTAGTTCTTTTTCTGTTCTTGTGTCAGTTTACTGAGAATGATGATCTCCAGATTCATCCATGTCCCTACAAAGGACATGAACTCATCGTTTTTTATTGCTGCATAATATTCCATGGTGTATATGTGCCACATTTTCCCAGTCCAGTCTATCATCGATGGGCATTTGTGTTGGTTCCAGGTCTTTGCTATTGTAAACAGTGCTACAATGAACATTCATGTGCATGTGTCCTTATAGTAAAACGATTTATAGTCCTTTGGATATATACCCAGTAATGGGATTGCTGGGTCAAATGGAATTTCTATTTCTAGGTCCTTGAGGAATCGCCACACTGTCTTCCACAATGGTTGAACTAATTTACACTTCCACCAGCAGTGTAAAAGTGTTCTTATTTCTCCACATCCTCTCCAGCATCTGTTGTCTCCAGATTTTTTAATGACCGCCATGCTAACTAGCGTGAGATGGTATCTCAATGTAGTTTTGATTGGCATCTCTCTGATGACCAGTGATGATGAGCATTTTTTCATATGTTTGTTGGCTGCATGTATGTCTTGTTTTGTAAAGTGTCTGTTCATATCATTTGCCCATTTTTGAATGGGCTTGTTTGTTTCTTCTTGTAAATCTGTTTTAGTTCTATGTAAATTCTGGATATCAGCCCTTTGTCAGATGGGTAAACTGCAAACATTTTTTCCCATTCTGTTGGTTGCCGATTCACCCGAATGACTGTTTCTTTTGCTGTGCAGAAGCTGTGGAGTTTGATTAGGTCCCATTTGTCTATTTTGGCTTTTGTTGCCAATGCTTTTGGCATTTTGGTCACGAAGTCCTTGCCTACTCCTATGTCCTGAATGGTTTTACCTAGATTTTCTTCTAGGGTTTTTATGGTGCCAGGTCTTATGTTTAAGTCTTTAATCCATCTGAAGTTAATTTTAGTGTAAGGTGTCAGGAAGGGGTCCAATTTCTGCTTTCTGCACATGGCTAGCCAGTTTTCCCAACACCATTTATTAAACAGGGAATCCTTTCCCCATTGCTTGATTTTGTCAGGTTTATCAAAGATTGTATGATAGTAGGTATGTTGTGTTGCCTCCGATGCCTCTGTTCTGTTCCATTGGTCTATATCTCTGTTTTGGTACCAGTACCATGCTATTTTGGTTACTGTAACCTTGTAGTATAGTTTGAAGTCCAGTAGTGTGATGCCTCCTGCTTTGTTCTTTTTGCTTAGAATTGACTTGGCTATGCGGGCTCTCTTTTGGTTCCATATGAAGTTTAAAGTGGTTTTTTCCAATTGTGTGAAGAAGGTTATTCATAGCTTGATGGGGATAGCGTTGAGTCTGTAAATTACTTTCGGCAGCATGGCCATTTTCACGACATTGATTCTTCCTAGCTATGAACATGGAATGTTTCTTCATCTGTTTGTGTCCTCTCTTATTCATTGAGCAGTGGTTTGTAGTTCTCCTTGAAGAGGGTCTTTACGTTCCTTTTTAGTTTGATTCCTAGGTATTTTATTCTCTTCATAGCAATTGTGAATGGCAGTTCATTCTTGATTTGGCTCTCTTTCAGTCTATTATTGGTGTATAGGAATGCTTGTGAGTTTTGCACATTGATTTTGTATCCTGAGACTTTGCTGAAGTTGCTTATCAGTTTCAGGAGTTTTTGGGCTGAGACGATGGGGTCTTCTAGATATACAATCACGTCGTCTGCAAATAAAGACAATTTGGCTTCCTCCTTTCCTATTTGAATACACTTTATTTCTTTTTCTTGCCTGATTGCTCTGGCTAGAACTTCCAGTACTATACTGAATAGATGTGGTGAGAGAGGGTATCCTTGTCTAGTGCCAGATTTCAAAGGGAATGCTTCCAGTTTTTGCCCATTCTGTATGATATTGGCTGTTGGTTTGTCATAAATAGCTTTTATTATTTTGAGATATGCCCCATCCATACCAAGTTTATTGAGGGTTTTTAGCATAAAGGGCTGTTGAATTTTGTCAAAGGTCTTCTGTGAATCAATTGAGATAATCATGTGGTTTTTGTTTTGGTTCTGTTGATGTGGTGAATTACCTTTATAGACTTGTGTATGTTGAACCAGCCTTGCATCCCTGGGATGAATCCTACTTGATCATGATGGATAAGCTTTTTGATGTGCTGTTGCAGTCGGCTTGCCAGTATTTTATTGAAGATTTTTGGGTCTATGTTCATCATGAATATTGCCTGAAGTTTTCTTTTCTTGTTAAGTCTCTGCCGGGTTTTGCTATCAGCATGATCTTGGTCTCATAAAATGATTGGGGATGGATTCCCTCTTTTGGGATTATTTGGAATAATTTCAGAAGGAATGATAACAGTTCCTCTTTGTGTGTCTGGTAGAATTCGGCTGTGAACCCATCTGGACCTGGGCTTTTTTGTGTGGTAGCCTCTTAATTGCTGCCTCAACTTCAGACCTTGTTATTGGTCTATTCATAATTTTGGCTTCCTCCTGGTTTAGGCTTGGGAGGACACAGGTGTTCAGGAATTTATCCATTTCTTCCAGGTTTACTAGTTTATGTGCACAGAGTTGTTTGTAATATTCTCTGATGATGGTTTGAATTTCTGTGGAATCTGTGGTAATTTCCCCTTTATCATTTTTATGGTGTCTATTTGGTTATTCTCTCTTTCTTTTTTATCAATATGGCTAGTGGTCTGTCTATTTTGTTGATCTTTTCAAAAAAACAGTTCCTGGATTTATTGATTTTTTGAAGGGTTTTTCATGTCTCTATCTCCTTCAATTTTGCTCTGTTCTTAGTTACTTCTTGTCTTCTGCTAGGTTTTGAGTATTTTTGATCTTGCTCCTCTAGCTCTTTCAATTTTGACAATAGGGTGTTAATTTTGGATCTCTTCACTCTTCTCATGTGGGCACTTATTGCTATATATTTTCCTCTAGAGACTGCTTTAAATGTGTCCCAGAGATTCTGGTATGTTGTGTCTTCGTTCTCATTGGTTTCGAAGAACTTCTTTATTTCTGCCTTCATTTCATTGTTTATCCAGTCAACATTCAAGAACCAGTTGTTCACTTTCCATGAAGCTATGCGGTTCTGAGTTAGTTTCTGAATTCTGAGTTCTAACTTGATTGCACTATGGTCTGAGAGACTGTTTGTTATTATGTCAGTTGTTTTGCATTTGCTGAGGAGTGATTTACATCCAATTATGTGGTCAATTTTAGAGTAGGTGTGATGTGGTGCTGAGAAGAATGTATATTCTGTGGATTTGGGGTGGAGAGTTCTGTAAATGTCTATCAGGTTTGCTTGTTGAAGGTGTGAGTTCAAGCCCTGGATATCCTGGTTGATTTTCTGTCTGGTTGATCTGTCTAATATTGACAGTGGAGTGTTAAAGTCTCCCACTATTATTGTGTGGGAGTCTAAGTCTCTTTGTAAGTCATTAAGAACTTGGCTTATATATCTGGTTGCTTCTGTTTTGGGTCCATATATATTTAGGATCATTAGATCTTCTTGTTGTATTAATCTTTTTACCATTATGTAATGTTCTTCTTTGTCTCTTTTGATCTTTGTTGCTTTAAAGTCTATTTTATCAGAGATGAGAATTGCAACTCCTGCTTTTTTTTTTTTTTTTTTTTTTTTTTGCTCTCCATTTGCTTGGTAAATCTTCCTCCATCCCTTTATTTTTAGCCTTTGTGTATCTTTGCATGTGAGATGGGTTTCCTGGATACAGCACACTAATGGGTTTTGGCTTTTTATCCAATTTGTCAGTCTGTGTCTTTTGATTGGTGCATTTAGCCCATTTACATTTAGGGTTAATATTGTTATGTGTGAATTTCATACTGCCATTTTGATGCTAGCTGGCTGTTTTGCCCATTAGTTGATGCGGATTCTTCATTTTGTTGATGCTCTTTAGCATTTGGTATAATTTTGGAATGGCTGGTACTGGTTGCTCCTTTCTATGTGTATTGCCTCTTTCCAGAGCTCTTGTAAAGCAGGCCTGGTTGTGACAAAATCTCTGAGTACTTGCTTGTTTGAAAAGAATTTTATTTTTCTTTTTTTTTTTAAATTTTTTATTGGATTTTAGGTTTTGGGGTACATGAGCAGAGCATGCAAGACAGTTGTAGATACACACATGGCAGTGTGCTTTGCTTTTCTTCTCCCCTTCACCCACATTTGGCATTTCTCCCCAGGCTATCCCTCCCCACCTCCCCCTCCCACTGGCCCTCCCCTTTCCCCCCCAATAGACCCCTGTGTTTAGTACTCTCCTTTCTGTGTCCATGTGTTCTCATTTTTCATCACCCACCTATGAGTGAGAATATGTGGTGTTTCATTTTCTGTTCTTGTGTCAGTTTGCTGAGGACGAATGTTCATTGCAGCACTGTTTACAATAGCAAAGACCTGAAATCAACCCAAATGCCCATTGATGATAGACTGGATTGGAAAAATGTGGCACATATACACCATGGAATATTATGCAGCAATCAGAAATGATGAGTTTGTGTCGTTTGTAGGGACATGGAAGAATTTTATTTTTCCTTTGCTTATGAAGCTCAGTTTGGCTGGATATGAAATTCTGGGTTGAAAGTTCTTTTTTTTAAGGATGTTGAATATTGGCCCCCAGTCTCTTCTGGCTTATAGGGTTTCTGCTGAGAGATCTGCTGTGAGTCTGATGGGCTTCCCCTTGTGGGTGACCCAACCTTTCTCTCTGGCTACCCTTAGAATATTCTCTTTCATTTCAACCCTGGGGAATCTGACAATTGTGTGCCTTGGGGTTGCTCTTCTTGTGGAATATCTTTGTGGTGTTCTCTGTATTTCCTGGACTTGAATATTGGCCTGCCTTGCTAGGTTGGGGAAATTTTGCTAAATAATATCCTGAAGAGTATTTTCCAGCTTGGCTTCATTCTCTTCGTCACATTCAGGTACACCTATCAAACGTAGATTAGGTCTCTTCACATAGTCCCACATTTCTTGGAGACTTTGTTCATTCCTTTTTGCACTTTTTTCTTTAATCTTCCCTTTTCATTTTATTTCATTGAGTTGATCTTCGACCTCTGATATCCTTTTTTCTGCTTGGTCAATTCGGCTATTGAGACTTGTGCATGCTTCATGAAGTTCTCATGTTGTGTTTTTCAGGTCCATCAATTCACTCATATTTCTCTCTAAGTTGTCCATTCTTGTTATCATTTTCTCAAATCTTTTTTCAAGGTTCTTAGTTTCTTTTCATTGAGTTAGAATGTGTTCTTTTAGCTCATGGAAGTTTCTCATTATCTACCTTCCGAAGTCTGAATCTGTCATTTCATCACACTCATTCTCCGTCCAGCTTTGTTCCCTTGCTGGTGAGGGATTGTGTTCCCTTGTAGGAGGTGAGGTGTTCCAGTTTTGGGTGTTTTCCTCCTTTTTGTGCTGGTTTCTTCCCATCTTTGTGGATTTATCCACCTGTCATCTGAGTAGTTGCTGACTTTTTGATTGGGTCTCTGAGTGGACGTCCAGATTGTTGATGATGAATTATTTCTGTTTCTTAGTTTTCCTTCTAACAGTCTAGCCCCTCTGCTATAAGACTGCTGAGGTCCACTCCAGGCCCTGCTTGTCTGGGGTACACCTGTAGCAGCTTCAGAACAGTGAGGGGTGCTACCAGTTTCTTCTTCTGCTATCTTTGTCCCAGAATGATGCCCGCCAAATATCAGTCTGATCAGTCCTTTGTGAGGTGACTCTTTGGATACACAGGGGTCAGGGAGCTTCTTGAGGAGACATTCTGTTCTTTATAGGAGCTCACGTGCTGAGCTGTGAGCTCCATTGTTCATTCAGGGCTGCTAGGCAGGTATGTTTAAGTCTGCTGCAGCAGAACTCATAAAGCCCTATTTTTTCCTCAGGTGCTCTCTCAGGGAGTTAGGGCTTTATTTATGAGTATCCATTGCACTGTCCTGCCCAGCAAGGAGGCAGTGTAGTCACTGCCTGCCTGCCGAGGCTCTGCCCTGCTGCCATGGGCTCCGCCCTGTTGCCATGGGCTCCACCCTGCTGCTGAGTGTAATTCCCTGTAGTTCTGTTTATATGGGTGTGGTTAGAACTGCCATGGTTATGGTGGCCCACCTCTGTATTGGCGAACTCTCTCTGTTAGGGCAAGTTGCCTCGGCAATGACAGGCTGCATCAGCAATTGGAGAGTACCACAGTAGGGGCTGTGTGCTTCAGTAATGGTGGATGCCCCTCCCCCACCGAGCTGCACCATCCTGGGTTCAGCTGTGCTTGCAGTGAAACTCTCAACCCAGAGCGTTTCCAATTGCTGTTTTGTTTGTTTTTGTGGGGGTGGGACCTGCCGAGCCTGATCACCTGGCTCCCTGCCTCAGAGCTCTTTTGTTTATTTGTTTGCTTGTTTTGTTTTGAGGCAGAGTTTCACTCTTGTTACCCAGGCTGGAGTGCAATGGTGCAATCCCGGCTCACCGCAACCTCCGCCTCCTGGGTTCAGGCAATTCTCCTCCTTCAGCCTCCTGAGTAGCTGGGATTATATGCACATGCCACTGTGCCCAGCTAATTTGTTGTATTTTTAGTAGAGACGGGGATTCACCATGTTGACCAGATGGTCTCGATCTCTTGACCTCATGATCCACCTGCCTCGGCCTCCCAAAGTGCTGGGATTACAGGCATGAGCCACCGCGCCTGGCCCCCTTTTGTTTTTTTAAGTTGAACAGTTGACTTTCTCCCAGGTGTTTCAGTAGCCTGCTGAAAGGGCACCGGGATCTGTGTGATTTCCCGTGCCGTGACCCACTGCACCTGCTCAAATGTCACTGCCCGGGAATCTCCTGTCCTGGCTTACTGGTTAAGTCCTGTTTAATCAGATGAATGTGCTAATCTGCCTTCCCAAATCTCAAATTGCTGGTTTAACAGGGCAACCAGACCAGTGTACTTTGTGCGGAGTGCTGCTGCACTGTGGCGCTGGCCGAAATGACCGCGCCAGCCGAAGCAGCTGCGCTGGTGGCCTGTGGAGCTCCTACACATGGGAATCTCCTGGTCTGTGGGCAATGAAGATCCATCTGGAAATGCGGTGTCCACTCACCCTCTGCGCTTTCACTGAGAGCTGCAATACTGAGTTGCTCCTATAGCACCATCTTCGTTGCTCCCACTTCTGGACCTTACAGTTTTTATATCACTATTAGCATTTTTGTCAAAGCTATTCAACAAGTCTCTAGGAGATTCCAAATTTTCCCACATTCTCCTGTCTTCTTTTGAGCTCTCCAAACTGTTCCATCCTCTGCCTGTCACCCAGTTTCAAAGTCACTTACACATTTTTGGGTGTCTTTTCAGCAACACCCCATTCTACTGGTACCAGTTTACTGTATTAGTTCATTTTCACACTGCTAGTAAAGATATAACAGAAACTAGGAAAAAAAAGAGATCTAATTGGACTTACAGTTCCACACAGCTGGGATGCCTCAGAATCATGGTGGGAGGTGAAAGTCACTTCTTACATGTTGGTGGCAAAGGGAAAATGAGAAAGAAGCAGAAGTGAAAACCCCTGATAAACCCATCAGATCTCATGAGACTTATTCACTATCATGAAAATAGCATGGGAAAGACCAGTCCCCATGATTCAATTACATCTCCCTTGCAACTGCCATGTAAGAAGTACCTTTCACTGCTGTCATGATAGTGAAGCCTCCCCAGCAATGCAGAACTGTAAGTTCTAACCCTCTTTATGTTCCCTTGAACAACACATGAGAATTCTAGGAGATACAATTGAAGTTGATATTTGGGTGAGGAGACAGCCAAACCATAACAAGATGTATCTTTTCATGTCCTTGACCCACTTTTTTTTTTTTTTGAGATGGAGTTTCGCTCTTGTTACCCAGGCTGGAGTGCAATGGCGTGATCTCGGCTCACCGCAACCTCTGCCTCCTGGGTTCAGGCAATTTTCCTGCCTCAGCCTCCTGAGTAACTGGGATTACAGGCACATGCCACCATGCCCAGCTAATTTTTTGTATTTTTAGTAGAGACAGGGTTTCACCATGTTGACCAGGATAGTCTCGATCTCTTGACCTCGTGATCCACCTGCCTCAGCCTCCCAAAGTGCTGGGATTACAGGCTTGACCCACCGCGCCCGGCCAACCCACTTTTTAATGGCTTTTTCTGCTTTTTTTCTGTAAATTTAAGTTACTGTAGACTCTGGAAATTAGACCTTTGTCAGATGGATAGCTTACAAAAATTTTATCCTGCTCTGCAGGTTGTCTGTTCTCTCTGATAATAATTTCTTTTGGTATGCAGAAGTTCTTTAGTTTAATTAGATTCCATTTGTCAATTTTTGCTTTTGTTGCAATTGCTCTTAGCATCTGTGTCATAAAAATATTTCCCGTGCCTATATCCTAAGTAATACTGCCTAGGATATCTGACAGGATTTTTTTATAATTTTGGATTTTACATTTAAGTCTTTAATAAAATTAAGTGATTTAATTTTAACATATGGTGTTAGGAAGGGGTTCACTTTCAATCTTCTGCATATGGCTACTAGGTCATCTCAACACCATTTATTGAATAGGGAATCCTTTTCCCATTGTGTGTTTTTGCCACATTTGTCGAAGATCAGATATTTGTAGGTGTGCAGTCTTATGGGTTTGCAATTCTGTTCCATTGGTCTATGTGTCTGTTTTTGTATCAGTATCATGCTGTTTTGGTTATTGTAACCCTTTCGTACAGTTTGAAGTCAGGTAGCATGATGCCTCCAGCTTTGTTTTTTGTTGTTGTTGTTGTTTGTTTTGTATTTTATTATGCTTAGTTCCTTGGCCATTCAAGCTCATTTTGATTCCATAAGAATTTTAAAATAGTATTTTTCTAGTTCTATGCAGAATATTAATGGTAGTTAAATAGGCCTAGCATTGAATCTATAATTTGCTTAGGGAAGTATGGTCATTTTAACAATATTCATTCTTCCTGTCCATGAGCATAGAATGTTTTCCTGTTTGTTTCTGTTATCTCTGATTTATTTGTACAGTGGTTTGTAGTACTCTCTGCAGACATCTTTCACTTCCCTGGTTAGCTGTTTTCTACTTACCTTATTCATTTTGTTGCATTGGGAATGGGAGTGCATTCCTTATTTGGCTCTTGGCTTGACTATTATTATGGGTATACGTGAGTGCTAATAATATTTACACATTCATTTTGTGTTCTGAGACTTAGATGAAGTTGCTTATCAACTTAACAAGCTATGGGGCTAAGTACGTGGGATTTTCTAGATATAGAAGCATGTCATCTGCAAATAGGGGTAGTATGACTTCCTCTTTACCAATTTGCATGCCCTTTATTTCTTTTTCTTGCCTGATTATTCTTTGCCAGGACATTGAATACTATATTGAGTACGAGTGGTGAGAGAGGGCAACCTTGTCTTGTCTCGATTTTTAAGGGGAATGTTTTCAGCATTTGTCCATTCAGTGTGATGTTGGCTATGTGATTTGCATAGATAACTCTTATTATTTTGAGGTATATTCCTTCAATAACTAGTTTATTGATCATTTTTAACAGAAATAGATGTTGAATTTTATAAAAAGCCTGTTTTGCATCTATTGAGATAATTGTGTGGTTTTTATCTTATTTTATGTGTTGAATCACATTTAATAAATTGTTTATGCTGAAACAACTTTACATCCCAGGAATAAAGTCTACTTGATCATGATGGATAAGCTTTTTGACGTTCTTCTAGATTTGGTTTGCTAGTATGATTTGAGGATATTTGCATTAATGTTCATCAAGACTGTTGGCCTGAAATTTCTTTTTATTTTCTTCTATCTCTGTCAGGTTTTGGTATCAAGATGATACTGGCCTCATAAAATGAGTTAGGAAGGAGTTTCTTCTCCTCAATTTTTTTGAATAGTTTCAGTAGAAAAAATACCAGCTCTTTGTACATCTGATAGACTTCAGCTGTGAATCTGCCTGGTATGGGGCTTTTATTTTGTTCTTAAGCTATTTACTACTGCTCAATTTCTCACCTTGCTACTGGTCAATTCAAAGATTCAATTTCTTCCTGCTTCAGTCTTGGGAAAGTGTATGTGCCCAGAAATTTATCTATTAGTTCTAGATTTTTTAGTTTATGAGCCAAGAGGTATTCATAATATTGTCTGATTATTTTTTGTGTTTCTGTGCAGTCATTTTAATATCCCCCTTGCCATTTCTGATTGTGTTTATTTGAATGGTCTCTATTTTCTTCTTTATTAATCTAGTTAGTGGTCTATCTAGCTTATTTTTTATTTCAAAAATCTAGCTGCTGGATTCATTGATCTTTTGAATAGTTTATCATGTCTAATATAAAGAAAGTTCAGCTGTGATTTTAGTTATTTCTTATTTTCTGCCAGCTTTGATATTTACTTGCTTATGGTTCTCTAGTTCTTTTAGTTGTAATGTTTGGTTGTTAGGTTAATTTTTTTTAACGTTCTTATGTGAGGATTTAGTGCTATAAATTTCCCTCTTAACACTGCCTTTGCTGTGTCCCAGAGATTCTGGTATGTTCTGCCTTTGTTCTCATTAGCTTCATAAAACTTCCTCATATCTGCCTTAATTTATTATTTACCCAAAAGTCATTTAGGTGTTTATATGATGCATCGCATGGATTGATTTGGTATGATGAACCATCCTTGTATCCCAGTAACAAATTCCCATTGGTCATGTTAAATAATCTTTCTAATGTATTGTAGAAATTGGTTTGCTAGTATTGCATTGAGAATATTTGCATCAATAATCATAAGATGTATTGGCCAGTAGTGATTTTTTTTTGTGTGTGTAATGTTTCTTTGGTTTTGATATCAGTGTTATACTGACCTCATACAATAAGTTTGGAAGTACTCCTTCCTCCTCTATTTTTTGGAATAGTTTGAGTAGGGTTGCTATTATTTCTTTAAGTGTTTAGTAGAATTAAACAATGAAGTCATCTAGTGCCAGGATTTACTTTACTGGGAGAATTTTTATTATGGCTTTTATCTTATTTGTGGTTATTGGTCTGTTCAGGTTTTGCATTTCTTCCTGATCCAATCTTAGTAGGTTGTATGTGTCTAGGAATTTATTTTTTCTATATTTTTCAATTTATTAGCATACAGTAACTCATAGTGGCAACTAACGTTCCTTTAAAATTCTGCAGTATCAGTTGCAATATCTTTTTGTATCACTGATTTTATTTATTTGAATCTTCCCTTTTTTTCTTAATTGCTTTGAATACAGGTTTGTCCATTTTTTAACTTATAAACATAGCTGTTTCACTAATCCCTTGTATTTTTTCAATTTTAATTTTATTTATTTCTGCTCTGATCTCTATTATTTCTTTTCTTCTAGTAATTTTGGGTTTGGTTTATGTTTGCTTTTCTAGTTCCTTAAAGTGAATCATTTGATTGTTTCTTGAAGTTTTTTTGTTTGTTTTTTGTTAAAGACACTTATAGCTATAAACTTCCCTCTTAATACTGGTTTTGCTGTATCCTTTAGGTTTTGCTATGTTGTATTTCACTCATAATTTGTTTTGAGAAGTGATTCAAATTTCTTTGTAGACACACTGGTCATTTGGAAGTATATTGTTTAATTTCCATATGTTTCTTTTAGTTTCCAAAATTCCTCCTGCTGTTTTCTGTTTTATTCCACTTTGGTCAGAAAAGATGCTTGATATTATTTCAATTTTTTGAATGTTTTGATACTTCTTTTGTGACCTAATGAGATAATGTATGTAAAGTGTTTAGTGTCACAGTGAATGCATAGAGAGCACTCTGCTAATATTAGGTAAGCTTTGAAGTTTTTGATATGGGGATATTTATAAGAATTTATAAAGCATTTAGGGGTCCCAAGAAGGGTTAATTTCATCTAAATTGAAACTTTAAGAAGATGTTTTTTGCTTGTATCTTGCATGGACTTGGAAAAGAGAGAGAGAGAATACTAGTAAGGTGCTTCTGAAGTTGCTCAAACAAACATACAAAATGCATATAAGGTAAGATTATGTCAGTTTAATTTTTTTTCTTTTGGAAACAGGTTTTCATCAGCATTTGTCAGGAATGGTAAGAAGTGGGAAATGGCATTTGAAGGTTTAGACTTGTATTAATTACTCCCTAAAATAAGTTATGAATTGGTATTAATATTTTACAAAAAATAATATACTGATTTATTGCTTCTAGGACACAACCTAGACATCAGTATTTTCTAAAAGCTCTTTAAGAGATTCTTGTTTGCACTCAAAATTCAGAAGCAGTGTTCTAGTTTACCTAGATCTCCCTAAGGCTCAGTGGATATGATGTGAAATCTATCCATCCTTTAGGTGCAACCTGTTTCTCCACTAGGCATAGTAGTTAGCAATCTGCTAGATGCAAGATGTTCCCTGTCAGTAAGTAGCATTGCTCCTTTGGGATGAATGGACTCTAATACTGCTATAATGAACCTGGAAATTCCTGCCAATGCTTTAATCAGAAATTCATATTTGTTAAACTGTCTGTGTGTATGCTGGAAAGTTGATGTTTATCTACCCGGGGCAATGAATCAAGGAAGCATGTCACTACATGCTGTAACTCCTTGTAATGTCAGATTTTCAGCACAGAAGCCATCATAACAAGTAGTAACCAGTACAGGTTGATGGACTTGTCCATCCGCCCACTGCACTAAATGCATGAAAATATTTTGAAGTGCAAATTTGAAGCCAATTATTAAGTTATGGCACTATTGGAATTTAAGTGCTTAGCTTATTGAGATAAATTCTGTTTTTTTTTTTTTTTTTTTTTTTGAGACGGAGTTTCGCTCTTGTTACCCAGGCTGGAGTGCAATGGCGCAATTTCGGCTCACCGCAACCTCCGCCCCCTGGGTTCAGGCAATTCTCCTGCCTCAGCCTCCTGAGTAGCTGGGATTACAGGCACGCGCCACCGTGCCCAGCTAATTTTTTTGTAATTTTTTTTTTTTAGTAGAGACGGGGTTTCACCATGTTGACCAGGATGGTCTCGATCTGTTGACCTTGTGATCCACCCGCCTCGGCCTCCCAAAGTGCTGGGATTACAGGCTTGAGCCACCGCGCCCGTCCCCCAATTCTGTTTTTTAAGCATAGTTTGGCAAATCTTTTTTTCTAAAGCTCCAGATACCAAGTATCTTGTACTTTTCAGGGCATACACTTTTCTCAAAACTACTTGACTCTGACACTGACCTAAGGAAGAAAATAAAAACAGACACAGACAAAGTGTTTAAAGAAATAAGCATTGCTGTTTTCCAATTAAACTTTGTTTTACAGCAATAGGTAGCGGCCTGCATTTGACCCTGAGCTTTAATTTGCTAAGCCATATACCAAGGCTGGTGACATTTATATTGTTTGGAATTATTACAAATCTAGTATAGTTCACATAAGAAACAGAGTCATCTGATGCTTGGGACAATAGTAATGACAGTGTGTAAAGACTGATATATAGAGGAGAGTGCATGGCTCATTGCTGGTACAGGAAATATCTATAAACAGAATGATGCTAAAAGTTAAGAGGCACTACAAGCTGATTTAAAACCCCTGGGGAGTTGGGGTACTTGAGAGCATACTGACTAATGAAATGACTTCAATCATACAGGAAATTGCTGAAGATGTTAGAAAATGGGTGCCTTGGAAAAGATTTTTTAATCTATATACATTGAATGAGGTTTTTAGAATTTAAAATAAATTATTGGAGGCCACCAAAGCTAATGGTGCCAAACTAACATTAGTGTGCTTAAAATTACAAATAGAAGCATGCACATTAAGCTCATTTTGATGGAGAGGAATCTGATTGTATATAAAAAGTCTTGCCAAGAAAAAAAAAATCACAATTTTAATATTCCAAAGTTTGGGACTCTTGAGAATGTCAAAAAATTATAAGTGGTCTGAAGATTTGAGCCATTCTATGTTCTCAAAATGATGAATTTGTAAGATTGCAACCAGTTCCTATGAACTAGTTATAAAAAGCATTTATTTTGAAAATTTTCTAAAACCTACAGTGCAGAAGGAGAAAATGAGAAAAATAGTAGTTAGGAATAGTTTTCTGTTTCCATGCCTGATACATGTGTGCATTGAATTGAGGATGAGTTACAAAAACTGGAGGTACCACATTCTCAATCTCCTACTGAACAGTCCACAAGTATTTCCCTGGCTGAGATTTGCACCATACTATTAACAGCTACTATTTCAATCTCTATAGTGGCATCATTTCAATCTCAGACTCCGATATTCCAAATGCTTATCCAATAGAGGTGTGATGAAAGTCAAACAAAATTCAAACTTACACCAGAAGGATAGTAAAGTACTTGATAATGTGTTTAGTGAATGAATGGAGGAATAAGTAGTATTAGCTGAACGGGTATGCCACACTAGCAGTACACTAGGCCTCATGTTTAAAAATTCACTAATGTAGTCTCTTGTTCTGCTTTGGCCAACTCAAATCAACCTGAGGGAAATGACAACCTGATCAGTTATGATGACCCACAATGAAGTGATGGTCAACCAGGAAGGACAGTATGGTATGTACCTCAACTGGAATGGAATACCAAATCCTGCAGAAGCTGCGATAGTTTTATATAGCTCACTTATATTTAATTTTAATATATCCTCCAGCCTTCACCCTCTCATTGAGTTATATTTGCCCTAGTCTTACTAGGGAATCCTGATTTTTCTTTTTGCTGGAACTGCTGATTGTGTATTATTAATTTCTTTTGAATAAAGGCAAAAATATTAAACTAAATACATCTCCAGCATTCTACTAATTTAAAAAGTATACCTCAATGGGACTTACAGGACACTATTAAGTTAGAGTAGCTTATTGAAGAAGTGATCAATGATATGAATTATCTGGCAATTATGGTTTTTCTAGGATAACATAACTATGTAAGATAATATTAAAAATGAACTTTAGACAAAGAGTCAAGGTTGATAAATAGCAAAAGTCAAATCTAGCTTTTGGACCTAGATGCAAACAAGTTTGAAGGACTATGCATACAAATCTAAACACCTGGAGACAATAAATTGTGTTATGAGTTGGAGATTGTTGATAGGCTTTGAGAAAATGATTGTTGGAGAAAGACATGGGTCTGCAATGAGTTCTGTTTATCAAGGTATGAGAATTAGGAGCTTGCCCCTCATCTCAAGCTTGTCAAGAAGGACTTCAAAGGGATGACTGAGCATTTAAGATGTAACTGACATTGGGGTTAGAACACAGTAAGCTGAGAATGAGGAGTGAATTCTAGACTGAAGGAAAGTGTTCCAAGAACCTCAAGAAAACGGCAAATAAAGATCTCTATTAACAGTGGAGCAATCTTATGAATCCAAGCAGCGCTACTGAATTTATGGGAAAGGTTCCACCAGGTACTCTGGCAAACCTTGTATATAACTGCATAGCCATAGGCAAATGGTTGAACTAAGTATCATCTTATTCTTGGTGGAATACCTTATGATGTTCCCAAAACACAAAAGGACAGGAAACCTGTAAGAAGCAGTCTGAAGACCACCATTCATTTCCCTGCTTCTTTTCCGTGGGAGGCCATTATGTGACAGTTTGTCATTACTCTTCATGTTATGTTGAGGTAGGTACTATCACTCTTCCATAATAACATAGCACATGACACACTGCAGTCATCTAGCCTCTTTGTTTCAGTGTCATCCTTTTGATTTGTGAGACACAGACTGTGGGGATTTGGTATCTTTGACTATTCCTTAGTTATATGTGTAATGAACTCTCTGAATCTAAGAATGTATGATTGCATGTTTACTAGTTTAATCAGTCAGTCCTTGGCTTTGGCCTTGCTTTGCCTTTTTTGTATCTTTGGCACAGAATACAAGAGAAGGAATCAGGTTTAAATGCCTTCCAGGCCCAGATAATACATCGTTGGTTGTTAATTGTGGTAAAAGTAAGAATATGCCTATGCCACTTATCTTCAATATGCCATCTTCATCTCAGGTCTTAAGTATCAGGCAGGGTAAGGGATATGAAAATGCAAAGTAGGTAGAGAAACAAAAAGAGCCAACTGTATTCTGTTCCCTAAATGGAGTCCTAAGTTTGAAGAGGTTAGAGAAATTCCAACTTGAAATAATTTGGAAATGAAAGACTAGAGGTCTTATGTGGTACCTGAAAAATAACCATAAATTTGTGGAAAGAGTACATTTTAAGTCAGGGCTATGAAAGAACCAACCCAACAAAACAAATTTAAATGGAAAACAATAGGCAAAATAAATTTCTTGTTTGTTTATTTCCCATAAATCTTGGTAGTTCAATGCACTTCTTACCTCTGTTTGCCAATACCCCAGAGGACTAATGACAATGGTTCAACGTAATGAACTAAGAGAAAGAGAGCTGCAATTGACTATGGAGAACTGTCAATTTTTCTAGGATATGTTAAATTCAACAATCACTGAGTACCAATAAATAAAGATACTGGCCCACATGTTGGGAATATGTTGGGGAAGAGATAATAAATAAGTAAATTAACACACGAGATAACTGTACTTAGCGAAAACTGTTGTAAGCTAATTAAAACTAGATGATGGCATAGAGAGATGCCGGGATAGAGCATAATTTGTGCTGAATGATCAGGAAAAGCCTCTCTGATGATGAGAAATTTCATTTCATATTTGAATACCAAGAATGAGCCAACTATGCCAAAAGCTTGGTCAGGGGGGATACAAAGAATAAAGGATCTGAGGTTCTGAGGTATATAATAAGAAAGAGGGCAGCTAGAGCAGGTGTGTGCTAATTAATGTTTTCAGTAACTATTTCTCATTGAGGGCTTACTCTATGCCAAATAATATCTTAGATACCATGGGTATGGCACCTAATAATATCAAGTCCTCTGACTTTTTTTTCAGCATTTATGGTAAGCAACAGTCAGGAAAAAATATCTAGTTTAGTCAAGTGGTATTGTGAAAAATGTTGTGTAAAATAATTTATTAAATGGGGTGAGTCATAGGGAGTAACTTGTGGATGTTATTTTTATAACGTGGCTGCAGAAATACTCTTTCATATAGTGACATGTATGCAGAGACCTGAATGAAGTGAGAGAGCACATTACATAAAATGTCTTTGGTAAGAACTCTCCCAGTAGGTAAAACAGTGAGTACAATGACCCTGAGGAAAGAGTGTGTTTGGAAAGCTCAAGGAACAGCAAGGTGGCCTGGGTGGCTAGACCCAAGGGAAGTAAAGGGAAAGTGAGAGCAGAGGTGAGAATAGCAGGCAGACACCTTATCATGTAGGGCCTATAGGCTATTTTCTAATTGTTGGCTTTAGAGAAGCAAGATGCAAAGTCATTGAATAGTTTGTGTAGAGGATATGAACTGATTAACATTTTAAAAAGGATTGCTCTATGTGCTTCATGAACAATAGACTGAATAAGAGAAAGAGTGGAAACAGAGCTAGTGCATCAATTTGGGTGATTGGTTGTACAGGCTAAGGTGAGAGTAGTGAAAGATGTCAAAAATGGTCACGATCTGGATATATTTTAAATATAGATCCAGCAGGATTTGCTGATGGATTAGATGAGTAGAGATGATGATAAGAGAAAGAGATGAGTTAAAGATAACACAGTGTTTTGTTTTTGCCTAAGAATTTGTAGGTTTGATATGACCATTTAGAGTGCTAATGTTGCTGGATAGAGGATTTCAGACAGAGCACAGAGACACTCTTATGGTTAGAAGTCAAGAGGATAAAGAAAACCAACAAAAATAAACTAAAAATCAGTGTCCAGAGAAGCAGGAGTAGAACCAAAAGAATCGTGTATTGGAAAATAATGAATGAAAGGAATGGGTAATCAGTTGCATGAGAGACTGCTGAAAGGTTGATTGAAAATATGACTGAAGATTAATAAGTGCATTTGGGTATAGAGGGACAGAGAAATAGGCAATAACTCTAGAAGCATGTTACATTAATAGTGTTTTCTTGTTTATATTTTTGTTTGTTTAAATTTTTCTGAAGAGCATTTCTATTCCAACATGTTTTTATGATGATCTATATGATACAATAGGAAGGTGAATAATTGTTAATTCAAAATAAAGAATTACTAGAGTTACACACTTGAGCAGGCAGGAAGTGTAATCTACTATGCCACTTGAATAGTTTGCTTATATTGATGCAGATACTTTGATAGGTTTGAAAGTTAGAACATGTGTGATTTCGCTTCTGATTGCTCATATTTTCAGAGTAAACTTGGGATCAAGGTGATAAAATAAGTTTAAGGATTGATAAGGTATAATGTAATGGCTGAGATAAAAGAATGTAAATATGACAGCACCAGGAAAAATTTGGCAAAATTTCTGGAGAGAAAGAGAAGGCTCACTTGGGAGTCCTGGACATGAATTTTGAGGTGAGACCAATCTGTATGCTGGTATTTTTCTCCAGTTACATTTAGTTGCTAGGGTGCACATGAGAAGAAGATGGAAAATAAATGTGTTGATGGTTGGGTATTCCAGGAGTGATGACAAACACTGGAATAAATTCTACTGCTACCAATAGGCAACATTTTGTCAATCATTAGTAATTAAAAACATATGGGAGTCTGTTGACACTAGAGCATATGTGAAAAACTACTGGAGAATTATTCAAAGAAACAAACACAATACCTTTAATGACCTGACAGAGTTAGCTATTTAGAAATAAAAACAACAAAAAAAGTACTGCAGTGGAATTTAGCAATCAGACCCCTCTCACTTCTAGAGATTGATGGAGGGAAGTCTGTGAAAGTTGTGATGGTAATTGTGACTTGTGCACCATTAGTTGCTGATCCTGATCATTCTTTTATTTTCAATTCTGATTTCATTTTTAGGGCATAGCGACAATGCTCTATGACATTTCAGTGAAGAAGAAACTCACATCCTTTGGCAACTAAAGACAGTGTAATTGAAACGTCCAAAAGTAGAATTAACAGATAAAGATGTGGGTATCTTTCCAAATATTAATTTAACACTATCCACTTTCCAATTAACTGACCAGTGTCAAACATTAAGCACTGGGGCAGTAGTAAGTAATAGCTCTAGAAGACCTCACTTTAAAATTTACCCCAAATCTGACCCCAACAACAAGAGGGCTCTCTCCTCAGCCACAGCCACAGATAATTACAACCATCCCCAGCAAGAAAATTAGGGACAGCTGGAACTCCCACGGGGAAGCCCACTCTTTATAGAAGGCCAGGAAGAAAACTTGCAGCTACCTCGGAGATGGTGTGTGCAATAGATGACAATTTCATGCCTTTGGACAAATTGTTATTAAAACCATTTGAGAATTTTAAGACTATAATGGACAGGCGCTGAATTAAGGAAGTCAATATTTAAAAAAGACAGCCTTTGGGTAGTTAGCCTCACACCTGTCATGATAATTGTTTCACACCTGTCATTAGAATTGTTTAATGGTGTTAAAACACCTAGTCTTGAAGCAATGAAAAGAGCTAGATTTGCTCTAAGGAGTCTGTTTCTTGGTTTTGAAGAAATTTTACAAAAAGTGGGAAGCTTAGGGACAATGAAGGACCTTGGAATGGCTATGAATAGCGAAAAAGTGAGTATCCCTTACATGAAATGCTTGGAATGAGACTTTTTATTATTTTTCTGGATTTATGAATATTTGCATTATATTTACTGGTTGTGTATCTCAAATCTGGAAATCCAACACCCCAAATCCAAAATGCTCTAATGAGAATTTCTGTTGAGTGTTATGTTGCTGCTCAAAAACTTTTAGATTTTGGAGCATTTGGGGTTTCAAATTTTTGGATTTGATATACTCAATCTGTAATAGCCGAAGGTTTTAAATACATCTTTAAAATATGTTGCCATTACTAAAAACGATTTACAACCTTGCTGAACAAAACAGCTTATCTGAAAATTGAAGACCTAGGCTCCAGAATTAATGTATATAATCTCTGTGGACTTGAAACTAGAAAGTCAGAATATTTGGAAATCACTGACATGCAAAAGAGTAATCAGTTATCAGGGGACATCATATATAATTGTACAGGTTTTTAAGGAGAGATGCCTTTCACTTTATGAGTTTCCAAGGTGAATTTACCCAGATATATAAAAATATTTTGAGAGGTGGTTACTACATGCGATAGTCTAGCGGACCGAGATACAAAAGCCTACATCTGATTTCTATAATGTATAAGCAAACCTGCGAACCAACAGAATCAGCTGAACTTTATCAAATGTTTTTTAGATCTTGTTGCCTTAGCAATGGTAAAACCATTGTATTATTTGTACCGCATACTAATAATACACCATAGGTGATGCTACTACATTCTGCCTAGTTTTTTTTCTTTTGTCTTCAATAGAATCCTCAAATGCCTATTGATCTTTCTTTGAAACAAGAAATATAAGATGGACTGGGGATGTCCTAAAAGTCAGAATGAACTGGAACTTGCTAAAACAAAACAAAAAAAATGCAGAGGAAAAAACAAGCATTGAATTTTTTTATTAATTCATTTCTCTATTAGAAATCACTCACTAATATAGCAGCTGATGAAGCTATGGGGCTTATCCTCAACAAGTTCACAAAGGTAGGGAGTCAGAATCCCACAATTATTTGCCTCCTCACAATTATTTATCTTTTTGTTTCTTTATTATTAAAAAGTATTAAAAACCAATAAGCCCTTTCTAGCACTATATGATACTAGGGTCAACAGTCAAATAGACATCTCTTATCTGCTTAAATGTAATTTTAAAAAATCATAATAATAATCAGATTCAGAAGGCAAAGCAATAGTTAACAGTAGTGCAATGCTGCTCTCAATATAACAGACACATAGTGAAGAAAATGCCAAAAATACTGGAGGTTTGTGTTCATTGCATTTGCAGTTTCTAATGGCATATTTTAAAATTAAGGCTTGCATAAGACTGGTTTAGCACTTAGCATTGGAAGAGCAGACCAATCAAACCCACATAATATTTCTCAAGTTCAACAGAAACAAGACAATAACTATATACCAAAAGGCATTTCTCCCCAGAAAAAGAGGAAATGTTGATTGAATGCATGTCTCTAAATATCCAGTCCATTGAAATTGTATGTCACAACAACAAATTGTCATTGACACTTATCATCAGCATAGATATTTTCTACCAAAATACCACTTTCCCTGGTGTGAATTTATCTTCTGCTTCTCAGCAAAATTTCAAATATATTTTCAAACGTGCAATATTCAATTTCATAAATGCTGAGGAAGCCACCGAAAATTTCATTTCTAAGTGTAGCTAATTTGAGGATGAATCAGATTTCCAAGTGAGTCTCTGAAACATTCTTGTATAAAGAGTCTGTAACCCTGCACATAATGAAAAGTCCAATCCTGCACTTGCAAAATGTGGCAGGTGCTATAGCTATTAGCTGCATCAGTGAGCAGACCCAGGGGCAATTTTCTTATGCTAAGCTATATATTTTTTAAAAAGGTCATGAAAGAAAACATTTTAAAATCCACTGTTGTATCATTTGATCTGCATTAAGCATTTCTGTTAATGTCTGTGTGAATGGTTTAGAGAAGAGTGCTTTGGATTAGGAATCATATCAGGATTCTAGTCACTTCTTTGTCAATTTATCAAACCACAGTAGAGTACATCTGTTTCTGTTCAGAATGGTCATCACAGACCAATAGAAGTGATCAATGGCTTGTAGAAGAGCAGCCCCTTGTTGCTCCCAACCTGAATCCATTTTAGTTCTGACCACTTTGGTCTAGAAACTAGGCAGAGTTTCTCTTTAATGATTTTTGCTTTTATACCTCTAAGCACACTGTTGTAATTAGATCACTGCAAGTATTCCAAACTTTTCCTCAAGGACTTTTCTCAGAATGTCCTTACTGCTTGTTTCTGAATTAGACTACTTTGGGGAGGATTTTCAGCCCCAGTGAGTCCTTGAAAGCCAAATGGCTGGCCTGAACTCCTGCCTGTCCAGTCTGCTGAGTTGGGTGGGGGACGTGCTATAGTAAATTATTCTTCAGTTATATGACTGGGTAAATAGTAATGTCACAGAAAGATACAATCTTTTTAAATGCTCACTTTTTAATGTTAATTTTCTAAATTTTTTACTTTTTAATTTTTGTGGGTATGTACTAGGGGCATATATTTATAAGGTACATAAAATATTTTGTTGCAAGCAGACAATGTGAAATAATTATATAATGGCAAATGGGGCATCCAACCCACAAGCATTTATCTTTTGTATTACAAACAAACCCATTGTGATCTTTTAGCTATATTAAAAGGTAAAATTATTATTGACTATAGTCACCTTGTTGTGCTATCAAATGGTAAGTCTTATCATACTTTCTACTTTTTGGATCCAGTAATCATTCCTACCTACCCCCAATTACCTCACTACACTTCCCAGACTGTGGTAACCATCCTTCTACTCTCTACATCCATGAGTTCAACTGTTTTGATTTTTAGATCTAGCAAGTAAGTGAGAACATGTAGTGCTTGTTTTTCTGTGCCTGACTTATTTCACTTAATAACCTTCAGTTCCACTCATGTTATTGCAAATGACAGGGCCTTATTATTTTTTATGACCGAATAGTACTCCATCGTGTGTATGTGCCATTTTTTGTTTATTCATCTGTTGATAAACACTTAGATTGCTTCCAAATATTGGCTACTGGGAGCAGAGCTGCAACAGAAATTTGAGCACAGATTTTTAAATTTTTTTTTTATATATACTGATAGTTTTTCTTTGGGGTGTATAACCAACAGTAGGATTGCTGGCTCATATGGTATTTCTATTCTGGATATTTTGAGGAACCTCTGAACTGTTCTCCATAGTAGTTGTATTATTTTACATTTGCACAAAGAGGGAACAAGTGTTCCATTTTCTCCACATCCTTGCCACATTTATTGTCTCATTTCTGGATAGAAGTCATTTTAACTGAGATGAAATGTTACCTCTGAAATTTTAATTTGCACTTCTTTGATGATCAATTATGTTGACATCTTTTCATAAGCCTGTTTGCCATTGTTATATCTTCATTTGAGAAATGTCTATTAAAATATTTTGCCCATTTTTTATTAGAGTATTGGACTTTTTCCTATAGAGACATTTGCAATCCTGATACATTCCAGTTATTCATCCCTTGGCAGATGGGTAGTTTGCAAATATTTTTTCTCATTTTGTAGGTTGTCTCTTCACTTTGTTGATTGTTCCCTTTGCTGTACAGAAGAAGCTTTGTAATTTCATATGATCTCATTTGTCTATTTTTGCTTTGGTCGCCTGTGCTCATGGGGTATTGCTCAATAAATTTTTGTACAGACCAATGTTCTGTACATTCTCCACAATGCTTTATTCTAGTAGTTTGATTTTTTGAGGACTTATATTTAAGCCTTATTTTGTTTAAATATTATTTTTCCATATGGTGAGAGATAGGGGTCTAGTTTCATTCTTCTGCATATGGATTTCAAGTTTTCGTAGCAAGGTTTATTGAAAAGACATTTTCTTCAGGGAATGTTCTTACCACCTTTGTCAAAAATGAGTTCACTTAGGTGTGTGAATTTGTTTCTGGGTTCTCTATTCTGTTCCTTTGGTCTATGTGTCATATTTCGGATATTAAAGAGAAGGCTTTCAATTATTCCCCATTTGTTATAATACCAGATGTGTGTCTGTCATATATAACTTTTATTATGTTGAGTTATGTTTCCTCTATACTCAGTTTCTTGATGATTTCTTGAATCATAAAGGGATGTCTAATTTTATCAATTGCTCTTTAGCATCAGTTGAAATTATCATATGTATTTTGTCTTTCATTCTGTTGACATGATTTATTACATTGATTGATTTGTGTGTGTTGAACCATCCTTGCATCCCAGGGATAAATCCCACTTGGTCATGATTAATAATCTTTCTAAACTATTGTTAAATTCATTTGCTAGATTCTTGTGGTTTTTGGCATCAGTAGTCATCAGAGGTATTGGCCTGTGGTTTTCTTCATTTTGAGGTATCTCTGTCTGGTTTTGGTACCAGGGTAACACTGGCCTTGTGGCAATAGTTTGGAAGTATTATTCCCTCCTCCTGTCTTTTTCAGAATAGTTTGAATAGAATTGGTAATAGTTCTCCTTCAAATCTTTGATAGGATTCAGCAGTAAAACCATTGGTTCCCAGGGTTTTCTTTAGTGAGGATTTTTTTTTTTTTATTAGAGCTTCAATCTCATTGCTTGTTATTTGTCTATTTGGATTTTGCCTTTCGTCCTGATTCAATCTTGCCAGGTTTTATGTGTCTAGGGATTTTGTTCATGTCTTCTGGATTTTCCAATTCATTGGCATACAGTTGCTCATAGTAGCAATTAATGATGCTATGAACTTCTGCGGTATTACTAATTAATAACATTGGTATGTCTTTTTTCATTTCTGTTTTATTTGGATCTTTTCTTTTGAAATTTAGTCTTGATGAAGATTTGTCAAATTTGTTTAATTCTTTTTTTTTAATTTTTTATTGGATTTTAGGTTTTGGGGTACATGAGCAGAGCATGCAAGACAGTTGCATAGGTACACACATGGCAGTGTGCTTTGCTTTCCTTCTCCCCTTCACCCACATTTGGCATTTCTCCCCAGGCTATACCTCCCCACCTACCCCTCCCACTGGCCCTCCCCTTTTCCCCCCAATAGACCCCAGTGTTTAGTACTCCCCTTTCTGTGTCCATGTGTTCTCATTTTTCATCACCCACCTATGAGTGAGAACATGCGGTGTTTCATTTTCTGTTCTTGTGTCAGTTTGCTGAGGATGACGTTCTCCAGATTCATCCATGTCCCTACAAACGACACGAACTCATCATTTCTGATTGCTGCATAATATTCCATGGTGTATATGTGCCACATTTTTCCAATCCAGTCTATTATCAATGGGCATTTGGGTTGATTCCAGGTCTTTGCTATTGTAAACAGTGCTGCAATGAACATTCGTGTACATGTGTCCTTATAGTAGAACGATTTATAATCTTTTGGATATATACCCAGTAATGGGATTGCTGGGTCAAATGGAATTTCTATTTATAAGGCCTTGAGGAATCACCACACTGTCTTCCACAATGGTTGAACTACTTTACACTCCCACCAACAGTGTAGAAGTGTTCCTTTTTCTCCACATCCTCTCCAGCATCTGTTGTCTCCAGATTTTTTAATGATCGCCATTCTAACTGGCATGAGATGGTATCTCAATGTGGTTTTGATTTGCATCTCTCTGATGACCAGTGACAATGAGCATTTTTTCATATGATTGTTGGCCTCGTATATGTCTTCTTTCGTAAAGTATCTGTTCATATCCTTTGCCCACTTTTGAATGGGCTTGTTTGTTTTTTTCCTGTAAATCTGTTTGAGTTCTTTGTAAATTCTGGATATCAGCCCTTTGTCAGATGGGTAGACTGCGAAAATTTTTTCCCATTCTGTTGGTTGCCGATCCACTCTAGTGACTGTTTCTTTTGCCGTGCAGAAGCTGTGTACTTTCATTAGGTCCCATTTGTCTATTTTGGCTTTTGTTGCTAATGCTTTTGGTGTTTTGTTCATGAAGTCCTTGCCTACTCCTATGTCCTGGATAGTTTTGCCTAGATTTCCTTCTAGGGTTTTTATTGTGCCAGGTCTTATGTTTAAGTCTTTAATCCATCTGGAGTTAATTTTAGTGTAAGGTGTCAGGAAGGGGTCCAGTTTCTGCTTTCTGCACATGGCTAGCCAGTTTTCCCAACACCATTTGTTAAACATGGAATCCTTTCCCCCTTGCTTGTTTTTGTCAGGTTTATCAAAGATTGTATAGTTGTATGTATGTTGTGTTGCCTCCGGTGCCTCTGTTTTGTTCCATTGGTCTATATCTCTGTTTTGGTACCAGTACCATGCTGTTTTGATTACTGTAGCCTTGTAGTATAGTTTGAAATCCGGTAGTGTGATGCCCCCCCACTGTGTTCTTTTTGCTTAGAATTGACTTGGCTATGCGGGCTCTCTTTTGGTTCCATATGAAGTTCATGGTTGTTTTTTCCAGTTCTGTGAGGAAAGTCAATGGTAGCTTCATGGGGATAGCGTTGATTCTGTAAATTACTTTGGGCAGTCTAGCCATTTTCACGATATTAATTCTTCCTAACCATGAACATGGAATGTTTCTCCATCTGTTTGTGACCTCTCTGATTTCGTTGAGCAGTGGTTTGTAGCTCTCCTTGAAGAGGTCCCTTACGTTCCTTGTGAGTTGTATTCCAAGGTATTTTATTCTTTTTGTAGCAATTGCGAATGGCAGTTCGTTCTTGATTTGGCTTTCTTTAAGTCTCTTATTGGTGTAGACGAATGCTTGTGATTTTTGCACACTGATTTTATATCCTGAGACTTTGCTGAAGTTGCTTATCAGTTTCAGGAGTTTTTGGGCTGAGGCGATGGGGTCTTCTAGGTATACTATCATGTCGTCTGCAAATAGAGACTATTTGGCTTCCACCTTTCCTATTTGAATACCCTTTATTTCTTTTTCTTGCCTGATTGCTCTGGCTAGAACTTCCAGTACTATATTGAATAGGAGTGGTGAAAGAGGGCATCCTTGTCTAGTGCCAGATTTCAAAGGGAATGCTTCCAGTTTTTGCCCATTCAGTATGATATTGGCTGTTGGTTTGTCATAAATAGCTTTTATTACTTTCAGATACGTCCCATCGATACCGAGTTTATTGAGGGTTTTTAGCACAAAGGGCTGTTGAATTTTTTCAAATGCCTTCTCTGCGTCAATTGAGATAATCATGTGGTTTTTGTTTTTGGTTCTGTTTATGTGGTGAATTACGTTGATAGACTTGCGTATGTTGAACCAGCCTTGCATCCCCGGGATGAATCCTACTTGATCATGATGAATAAGTTTTTTGATTTGCTGTTGCAATCGGCTTGCCAATATTTTATTGAAGATTTTTGCATCTATGTTCATCATGGATATTGGCCTGAAGTTTTCTTTTCTCATTGGGTCTCTGCCGGGTTTTGGTATCAGAATGATGTTGGTCTCATAAAATGATCTGGGAAGGATTCCCTCTTTTTGGATTGTTTGAAATCGTTTTAGAAGGAAGGGTACCAGCTCCTCCTTGTGTGTCTGGTAGAATTCGGCTGTGAACCTGTCTGGACCTGGGCTTTTTTTGTGTGGTAGGCTCTTAATTGCTGCCTCAACTTCAGACCTTGTTATTGGTCTATTCATAGTTTCAGCTTCCTCCTGGTTTAGGCTTGGGAGGACACAGGAGTCCAGGTATTTATCCATTTCTTCCAGGTTTACTAGTTTATGCGCATAGAGTTGTTTGTAATATTCTCTGATGATGGTCTGAATTTCTGTGGAATCTGTGGTGATTTCCCCTTTATTATTTTTTATTGCATCTATTTGGTTGTTCTCTCTTTTATTTTTAATCAATCTGGCTAGTGGTCTGTCTATTTTGTTGATCTTTTCAAAAAACCAGCTCTTGGATTTATTGATTTTTTGAAGGGTTTTTCGTGTCTCAATCTCCTTCAGCTCAGCTCTGATCTTAGTTATTTCTTGTCTTCTGCTGGGTTTTGAGTTTTTTTGATCTTGCTCCTCTAGCTCTTTCAATTTTGACAATCGGGTGTCAATTTTGCATCTCTCCATTCTCCTCATATGGGCACTTATTGCTATATACTTTCCTCTAGAGACTGCTTTAAATGTGTCCCAGAGGTTCTGGCATGTTGTGTCTTCGTTCTCATTGGTTTCGAAGAACTTCTTTATTTCTGCCTTCATTTCATTGTTTACCCAGTCAACATTCAAGAGCCAGTTGTTCAGTTTCCATGAAGCTGTGCGGTTCTGGGTCGGTTTCTGAATTCTGAGATCTAACTTGATTGCACTATGGCCTGAGAGGCTGTTTGTTGTGATTTCAGTTGTTTTGCATTTGTTTAGCAGTGCTTTGATTCCAATTATGTGGTCAATTTATGAGTAGGTGTGATGTGATGCTGAGAAGAATGTGTATTCTGTGGATTTGGGGTGGAGAGTTATGTCTGTAATCCGTGTAAATGTCTATCAGGTTTGCTTGCTCCAGGTCTGAGTTCAAGCCCTGGATATCCTTGTTGATTTTCTGTCTGGTTGATCTGTCTAGTATTGACAGTGGAGTGTTAAAGTCTTCCAGTATTATTGTGTGGGAGTCTAAGTCCTTTTGTAAGTCGTTAAGGTCTTGCCTTATGTATCTGGGTGCTCCTGCATTGGGTCCATATATGTTTAGGATCGTTAGCTCTTCTTGTTGTATCGATCCTTTTACCATTATGTAATGGCCTTCTTTGTCTCTTTTGATCTTTGTTGCTTTAAAGTCTATTTTATCAGAGATGTGAATTGCAATCCCTGCTTTTTTTTGCTTTCCGTTTGCTTGGTAAATCTTCCTCCATCCCTTTATTTTGAGCCTTTGTGTATCCTTGCATGTGAGATGGGTTTCCTGGATACAGCACACTGATGGGTTTTGGATTTTTATCCAATTTGCCAGTCTGTGTCTTTTGATTGGTGCATTTAGTCCATTTACATTTAGGGTTAATATTGTTATGTGTGAATTTGATACTGCCATTTTGATGCTAAGTGGCTGTTTTGCCTGTTAGTTGTTGTAGATTCTTCATTATGTTGATGCACTTTAGCATTCAGTGTAATTTTGGAATGGCTGGTACTGGTTGATCCTTTCTATGTGTAGTGCCTCTTTTAGGAGCTCTTGTATAGCAGGCCTGGTGGTGACAAAATCTCTGAGTACTTGCTTTTTCGCAAAGGATTTTATTTTTCCTTCACTTCTGAAGCTCAGTTTGGCTGGATATAAAATTCTGGGTTGAAAGTTCTTTTCTTTAAGAATGTTGAATATTGGCCCCACTCTCTTCTGGCTTGTAGTGTTTCTGCCGAGAGATCTGCTGTGAGTCTGATGGGCTTCCCTTTGTGGGTCACCTGACCTTTCTCTCTGGCTGCCCTTAGTATTCTCTCCTTTATTTCAACCCTGTTGAATCTAACGATTATGTGCCTTGGGGTTGCTCTTCTTGCGGAATATCTTTGTGGTGTTCTCTGTATTTCCTGCAATTGAGTGTTGGCCTGTCTTGCTAGGTGGGGGAAATTTTCCTGGATGATGTCCTGAAGAGTATTTTCCAGCTTGGATTCATTCTCTTCATCCCCTTCTGGTACACCTATCAAATGTAGGTTAGGTCTTTTCACATAGTCCCACATTTCTTGGAGACTTTGTTCATTCCTTTTTGCGCTTTTTTCTCTAATCTTGGTTTCTCGTTTTATTTCATTGAGTTGGTCTTCGACTTCAGATATTCTTTCTTCTGCTTGGTCGATTCGGCTATTGAAACTTGTGCATGCTTCGCGAAGTTCTCGTATTGTGTTTCTCAGCTCCTTTAATTCATTCATATTCCTCTCTAAGTTATCCATTCTTGTTATTATTTCCTTGAATCTTTTTTCAAATCTTTTTTCAAGGTTCTTAGTTTCTTTGCATTGATTTGATACATGATCTTTTAGCTCACAAAAGTTTCTCATTATCCATCTTCTGAAGTCTAATTCCATCATTTTGTCACAGTCATTCTCCGTCCAGCTTTGTTCCCTTGTTGTGGAGGAGTTTTGGTCCTTTCTAGGAGGCGAGGTGTTCTGGTTTCGGGTGTTTTTCTCCTTTTTGCGCTGGTTTCTTCCCATCTTTGTGGATTTGTCCGCTGGTCGTCTGCGTAGTTGCTGACTTTTTGATTGGGTCTCTGAGTGGACACCCAGAATGTTGATGATGAAGTTTTTCTGTTGCTTGGTTTTCCTTCTACCAGTCTAGCCCCTTCGCTGTACGACTGCTGAGTTTCGCTCCAGACCCTGCTTGTCTGGGGTGCACCTCTAGCTGCTGTGGCACAGCGAGGGATGCTACCAGTTTCTTTTTCTGCTATCTTTGTCCCAGGATGATGCCTGCCTAATATCAGTCTTTTGGATATAGAGGGGTTAGGGAGCTGCTTGAGGAGACAGTTTGTACTTTATAGGGGCTTAGTTGCTGAGCTGTGAGCTGTGTTGTTCATTCAGGGCTGTTAGGCTGCTATGTTTGATTCTGCTGCAACAGAGCTCATTAAAAAAACCCTTTTTTTTTCTCAAATGCTCTGTGTTGAGGGGTTTGGGCTTTATTTTTGGATGTCCGTTGTGGTCCTACCCAGCTAGGACACAGACTAGCCACTGTTTGCCTGCCGAGGCTCCGCCCTGCTGTTGTGAGGCTTGCCCTGGCTCCGCTGTTCTGCTGTGTTCTCCACCACGCCCTGCGGCGGAGTCTCTCTGTTGTAGCGTGTTGCCTCGGCAACGGCAGGCTGCGTCAGCAGTGGGCGTGTATCTCAGTAGGGACGGGTTGCCTTGGCAACGGCTGGCTGCATCAGCAATGGGCGTGTATCTCAGTTGGGGCGGGTTGCCTCGGTAATGGTGGATGCTCCTCCCCCACAGAGCGTCTCGGGCCGTCTGCACGGGGCTTGTTTGAAATCACGGTTTTGTTCGTCCCACTAGGACACCCCTAAAGCTCTGTCCCTGCAATCCCCTGGGCTGGCCCACTGTCCAAGTCTAGCTCAGTCTCAAGTCCCGCCCTCTCACGTCTCCGGTTGCTGGTTCAACAGGGCACCCGGACAAGCGCGCCCTGTGGGGAGCGCTGGGCAGGGCCGGCCGCCGCCAGCCCGGCTGCTGGCTTCGCCAGGCAGAGGTTCTGCCTGGCGTCCCGCGTCTCCTCTTCACTTGGCAATTTCCCCATTCCATGGGCAACAAAGATCAGTCTGGAAATGCAGCTCAGACTCACCTCTCCACGGACACAATGAGAGCTCCAATCCTGGGTTTTTCTCACAGTGCCATCTTGAGTCCCCCCCCTTTGTTTAATTCTTAAAAACTTTGTTTAATCTTTTACATTGTTTTGTTTATTTAAATTATATTTATTACTTTTCTGATCTTTATTTCTTTTTTTCCTTTTATGGTGTGGTTTTCTATTGCTCTTCTTGTTTCTAAAGATGCATCATTTGGTTGTTTACTCTAAGTTTTTCATGTTTTCTGATGTAGGCTTATAGCTATATACTTTCCTCTCAGTACTGATTTTGGTGTATTCTATGTTTTGGTATGTTATATTTTTATTATCACTTGTTTCAGAAGTTTGTCAATTTTTTTATTGATTTCTTTATTGACACACAAGTAATTCAGAAACATGTTGTGTAATTTTCATATGTTTTTATAGGTTCTCAAATTCCTCTTGTTCGTGGTTTCTAGTTTTATTCAATTGTGGTCAGAGAAGATGTTTGATAGTATTTTGATTTTTTGAATGTTATAAATCTTGTTTGGTGACCTACCATACAGTCTGTCTTTGAAAATAATCCATGTGCCGAGGAAAAGAATGTGTATTCTGCAGTTGTTGGATGACATATTCTGTAAATATATATACAATCCATTGATAGTGTAGATTAAGTCTGATGTTTCTTTGTTGATTTTCTCTCTCAAATATGTGGCCAATGCTGAAAGTGGGGTATTGAAGACCCCGACCATTGTCATAATGAGATATTTGTCTGTCTACAATATATTTGCTTTTTATATCTGGGTGCTCTAATGTTGGGAATATATTCTGAAAATTGTTATATTGTCTTGTTAAATTGACAACTTCATTATTTTATAGTGACCTTTTTGTCTCTTCTTATAGTTTTTGTCTTGAAATCTATTTTGTCTGATAGAAATCTAGTCACTCCTGCTCTCTTTTGGTTTTCATTTGCATATAATCTTTTTCCATTGCTTCATTTTCAGTCTATCTGTGTCCTTATTGGTGAAGCATTAATGGTCCTCAAAATAGTATCTAGGTATCATTGTTAGCAGGTGATGAATACTGCCAGGATTGGGTCCTTCCCTTCAAGGCAGTGGGTTGGTTCCCTTCTGTCCCAGAGTGTCTAGAAGTTTTAGATATTTTTGGCAATCTTACCTTATTGGAAAAACACACTGTTCTTTTCAGTGTTACAATATTTATAAACTAATTCAAGTTCATGTGTTATACTTGTTTGGAAAATTATTTGGGTCATAGGATTTCTCACACTAGGAAGATATGTTGATACTTTAGGGACAAATGTTCATGGCACACAGTGGCCCAATTGATCAAAAATATCCCTTTATAACATTCAATTCTCTTTGCTTAATTTATTAATTCAACCAATGTTAAACTATTTCAGGTACAACAAGGACGTCACTCACAGAATATTCTTCTAACACTACCAATTGCCCACCTTGAATTTCTAGTACATGATATCAACTATGTGCCACTGTCTATATAAATTGCCTTGATTCCTTTTGTGACATAGATGGGTAGAGATTAAAAACATGAATATCTGTAGAGAAATATGGGGCTCAGGACATTCCAGCTCCACATATACAGCAACATCATCCTTTTCTGTTTTACATGGTAAAATTTTGATGTCAAGAGCAGGCAGTGCCAGTGCCTTGACAATAATTTGTTACAACTTATGTAGCACTTTACTATTCCAAAGGTGTTTTATTTTTATTTTTATTTTTTTGATATAGGGTCTTGCTCTGTCATCCAGGCTGGAATGCAGTGGCAACATCTTGGCTCACTGCAACCTCTGCCTCCCAGGTTCAAGTGATCCTTTCACCTTGGCTTTTGAAGTAGCAGGGACCACAGCCAAGCGCCACCACACCCAGCTAACTTTTTGTAATTTTTGTAGAGATGGGGTTTTGCCATGGTGCCCAGGCTGGTCTCCAACTCCTGAGCTCAAGGGATCCACCAACCTCAGCCTCCCAAAGTGCTAAGATTACAGGTATAAGCCACCATGCCCAGCCAAAGTCTTTTATCTCTCTACTTTATTTAATCTTCTAGTTAGAGTCCTGCATGTAATTTATTTTTTTCCACTTTAGACATTAACAAATATGTATTTTATTATAAAATTCATTATGACTAATGTCCTAAACCTGGGTAATGCCAATTGGTCTAGCCTTAGAGGGTTGGCCTAAGACCAATTTCAATCTAATTTAATTCATATATTTTCATCCCAGTTCTTCATCAATATGCCAATCAGTGAAAGTTATGGAGAAACAAAATCCAGTTCAATATATGGACAAACTTCCAAAGCAGTCAGCAATGTTTAAAATGATACAGTCCTTCTCAGGAAGCAGTGAGCTTCTCATCACCAGAAGTCCACCATCAATGGCTGATTGATCATTTACAGCAAAATTGTGGAGGAAACTCTTACACTAGATATAGGCATGGTTTAGGTAATTTCTTTATTCCTTTACATTTCTAAGCACATGAAAGAATTTTTTCTATATAGCTGGTTGCCTGTTTTTTATTACTGGTATGAGTAGTGGCTAATGCAAAGCCCTGCCATCTTAGAGCCTTCTTCTTTATCTGCAGTTTGGTTTGTAGGCTACCTGATTGGTTTTTTTCATCTCATGAACTTATAAAAATTCAAGAACTACTTTCTGAATCTTGCATTTCACTGTTGGACCTAAATTGACAGATATTACATGTCTGTGTATGTCTTCTGAATGTTCAGATCATAACATGTTTCTCTGGCCTCCAAATAAAAATATAATTTCAATTGATGTTACATCCTATAAAAAACAGAAAAGAGAAAGCTATGCTAGTAAAAGCAAGGAAAGTTGTAACAAAGTTGTGATTACACTATGAAACATCTCTAAGCCTTTCTAAATGCACATTACCATAATAAATAAAAATCTTTCTCATATACACATGATAGCTACAGCCTACTATCTGTTGGGATCTGCCAAACTTCCAGACCCTTTAACTGACTAATTTTTATAGTGAGGACCACTAAGCATTCACTTGTCAGCTCAGCAGCAGAACATTACCTGGGGTTAAGTTAATCCATGCTCTGGGAGAGAAGATATTTTAAGTTATTCTATACCCAGAGTTCTAAATTCAGACTTAAGCTAATATTTATGATGAGCACACTCTAGCCAGACCTTTTGAACTCCCACTTATCTCTTATGCTCAAGGGCATACCCTATAGCACATTTCCATTAGAGTTTCCTTCTTTTAATAGCCAGCACGTCTGGCTACAGTAACAACAGGATGACTCATATTCTTCTAGGACATCTACTACATCGTGATAAAACAATGCATCTCTATTATGCCCAACACTGAGAGGGCCTACTTTGTTGTTGCTATCCCCTCTCTGTTCAAATATTTCTCTCAAATTTTCATTTTTTTCTGCTGAAATAGGCACAGGGGAAAATCAGTAAACCAATGTGTAAGTTGGTGTTCCACAAATGTTAATGTGCATCAGAATCACCAAGACAGTTTGTTCCAACATAGACAATGGAGCTCTATTTTTAGAGTTTCTGATTCATTAAGTCTGTGGTGAAACCCAATAATGTTCATGCCTAGCACTTTATCAGGTGACGATGATGGTGCTGGTCTGTAGATTACCATTTAATAAGAAATTTTGCAAGGTAATTAGTTGCCTATCTTCTTCAGTGAAAGATAACACCAATCTCTAAGAGTGAATTTCTTTGAGTCTCTTCATTTATCTTCTGAGTGAGAAAGTACCTCTTTCCCCTCTCAAACAAGATAAATTTCCATAAAGCCACTGATGCTTGCTTTCTAGTATTTAAATAGTATTTTTTCCCCAGTTCTTCACCAATATGCCAATCAGTGATAGTTAGGGAGATTCAGTAGGTCTGGGGTAAACCAATAATGTGCACGCCTAGCACTTTATCAGGTGCTAGTTTTACCTAGTTTTCTGTTTGTATACACTGGGAATTGCAGAGCCTGTCTAGTTGATTTTTAATAAGTTCTGCAAAGGGTATGTATTAGTTTACTAGAGGTTTTGTAACAGAGTACCACAGACTGGGTGGCTTAAACAACAAAAATTTATTTTCCCACACTCCGGAGGCTAGATATCTGAGATCTAGCAGATCTAGCAGAATTGGTTCCTTCTCGAGGCTCTGAGGGAGACTGTGTTCCAGTCCTTCTTCCCAGCTGCCTGTGGTTTTCTGTCCATCTATGATATTACTTGTCATGTAAAATGGATCACCCCAATTGCTGCCTGCATATTTATGTGGTTTTCTCTCTGTGTATAAGTCTGTGTACAAATTTCCCCTTATATAAAGACATCAATCATACCTTTCTGAATTATCTTAACAAATTATATACTCAAAGACTGTATTCCCAAATAAGATCACATTCTCAGATACTGATGTTTAGAACTTCAGTATAGAAATTTGGGGAGGACACAATTCAACTCATAACAGAGTGTTCTGTCCCCTTGAATACCTCACTTTCTATAAAATGTATGTTGTTTGAAGATTCTACCCTCAGATTTAGATCTTAGTCACCAGATATATGAATTGTTTTGCTCTACAGTCTTCTATGAATAAATGCCTGGAGGGAGGGGGACCTTACTGAAAGCTATCTTGAATGCAGTCTGTAGTGAATCATCCTGAAAAACTGAGTGATGTTTCTCTTAAGAAAAGTATTCTCTCTTGCTCTTTTTTGTCTAGAATTACCCTGGTCATTACCGGTTATCCATTTTTCTATATGATCACTAAAATTATGTTGTCAACAACAATAATGACAAAAGTATATTAAAAGCTACAGCAACAAAACTTGTGATATTTAGATTTTGTAGCTTAATGGGAGAAAAAATTTGAATATTTTTGAAATTAAATCTTCTTACTTAGTAATATAGTTTTTATTTTCCTTTATTTGGGACTTCCTTTATGTTTCTCTGCAAGTATTAGCAATTTTATAAATATATCTTCTGTCATATATTATTATGTCTATTCCTAAATATTTTATGTATGCAATATAATGGGTACAATCTTATTTTTATTAGTAACTTGTATAGTCATGACTCCTTCCAAAAAAGCTCTTCTCTTAGGTAAGTGATTTGATAAACCCACTTAGAAATTTACACATTAAGACTTGTGATTTGGTACATATGTGGTAATGTAAGGAGACACAGCTGCTCTAGAATGAGTTAGAAACATTTTTGTTTGAGAAAGAAGGAATGAAGAACACAGACAGATAATGGAGGCATGGAGCTTTTGTTGGCAAATGACCAAAAGTTTGCTGTAATGGAGAAAATTACAACTTAATGGGGAATTACTACAGCATGTGTTTATGTCCTCAGAAAAAGACATAAAGATTAGGTTAGACATGCTTGAGATTTTTTGAGGAAAAAAGCTTGTAAGATTTAAAAAAAAGTGGAAACATCTAGAAATGGTGGGTAGCACCTTCAGATGATGATACTGATCTGACATTGGTGAAACAGAGAGGGAAGGAAGAAATGATTGGGTAGGGAGAGTCTCAGAATGCAGTACAACTGTGAGAATATTTCCATCAAGCCAATATTAATGTTCTCAAAAGTGCCGGGCTAATCATAGATATTACTATTTGGCATAATATTATTTACATTCTAGATTTTTAAATATAGTTCTACTGTGGTTTTCTTGCATTAAAGTATGAGATGATAGTACAGATGCCACACTCTGAAATTTAGCAGACTCAAATTTAATTTTTAAATCTGATATTGAGCCACTTATTTAACCTTTTTATTATTTACTTTTTTTCCTCTCTAAAATAAGAAAAATTGTAGTATCTACCTTATAAATGTTTTATATGTATTGAATGGGAAAGTACAAACAAAGCACATAGAATCAGTCTCTACATTTGTGTCTCTCCCTCCTCCTTTTTTTTTTTTGAGACAGAATCTCACTCTGTCACCAGGCTGGACTGCAGTGGCATGATCTTGGCTCACTGCAACCTCTGCCTCCGGGTTCAAGAGATTCTCCTACCTTAGCCTCCCGAGTAGTTGTGACTACAGGTGTATGCCACCATGCTCAGCTAATTTTTGTATGGTTAGTAGAAACAGGATTTCACCGTGTTGGCCAGGATGGTCTCAATCTCTTGACCTCATGATCCACCCACCTCAGCCTCCCAAAGTGCTTAGATTACAGATATGAGCCACTGTGCCTGGCCTCTCCCTCTTCTTAAAAAGGCACTAATTTTATCATGGGGACTCCACTTTCATGTCATCTAAACCTAGTTACATCCCAAATAACCCATCTCCAAATACTATAACACTGGAGATTAAGACTTCAATGTACAAATTTTAGGGGGACACAAGCATTTAGCCTATAATACTGTCATTATTATATGAATATTTTATATACTTACTGACACACACACAGACATACAACACACTGATAAAACCTTTGGATCAAAAGAGAATTATGAAGTTGTTTTTATGTATTATGTAAAAATATATATCATATAACATAATTATATAGGTTTTATGTAATTACATATCAAATAATCATTAAAACTTATTTGTAAGTTGAATACATATATTACAGATGTGTGTTACTGTTTCAAGTAACTGTACATCTTTTGTGATAAATAAATACAGTAGTAGCCATTTATCCACAGTTTTGCTTCCTGTAGTTTCAGTTACCCATGGTCAACTATGGTATGAAAAGAGGTGAGTATAGTGCAGTAAGATACTGCAAGATAGAAATACCATATTCACATAGCCTTTGATATTATTATAATTGCTCTATTTTACAATCACTTATTGTTGTTAACCTCTTCCTGTGCCTAATTTATAAAATTAAACTTTATCATAGATACATATGCATAGAACAAACATAGTACAGTATCTATAGAGTTAAATTGTCTACCATTTCAGAAACGTACTGGGGGTCTTGGAACTTATTCCCTGCGTGTAAGGGGAGACTACAGTGTATTTATATAAACTACTATTGAAAAAGGAATAGATTTTTAAAATCTTGTATTTTGTTTTGTGATTAATACTTACTAAGCTATTAATGTAAATATTAACATAGCCTAAATGTTTTTGATCTTATAAAGACAGCACCAAATAGGTTCCTCACAAACAGTAGCTAAAAGCAATATTTTTGTTAATTATCATTATGTGGTAAGAAAATGGAGACTACAAATATAATTTAATATTATACAGTATAAATTAAATGAATAAAACAATTTATATTCTCTTGGGATTAAACACATTAAACCAAGCTATATGTAAAATGATAGATTTTATTCTTCACTGTTCAAATAATCATGTTGTATACATGAAGCTTATGACAGAACTAAATCAATATTTCCTTTAACTATTAAAGAGAACATGATTTTTATCATATTTGATCCTGTCATAAGTGGTTTCTAAGAATGGTTTTTAAAGCTGCAAAAATTCAGGGATAAAATTCTTCACACTGTGACTGGCATATTTGGCTATAAATCAAAATGCAATGTACAAAGTTAGCTAAAGCACTAGACTAGAAATCAGAAGATGTGGCATTTAACCCTGGCTCTGCTACTATATAGCCATAAAGCTCTGTTTAAATGCCCTCATCTGTAATATAAATTGACTACTCAGGGAGATCCCCAAAGACTTTTCAAGCCATGATACTTTAGTACCTTCAGATTGTAAAATAATGGTTGTTATTTTGTTAACTTAGCTGGTTAGGGCATAGTTTTAGTAAGGAAATATAGACTAATGGTTTTGATCATTCTTTAGACTTGTTGGTATTACTGCTGAATCATTTAATTCATTTGATAAATATTTATATGTCACCAACTGTGTGCTGAGAACTTCTTTTTTTTTTAATTTTTTATTGGATTTTAGGTTTTGGGGTACATGAGCAGAGCATGCAAGACATTGCGTAGGTACACACATGGCAGTGTGCTTTGCTTTCCTTTTCCCCTTCACCCATATTTGGTATTTCTCCCCAGGCTATCCCTCCCCACCTCCCCCTCCCACTGGCCCTCCCCTTTTCCCCCCAATAGACCCCAGTGTTTAGTACTCCCCTTTCTGTGTCCATGTGTTCTCATTTTTCATCACCCACCTGTGAGTGAGAATATGCGGTGTTTCATTTTCTGTTCTTGTGTCAGTTTGCTGAAGATGACGTTCTCCAGATTCATCCATGTCCCTACAAACGACACGAACTCATCACTTCTGATTGCTGCATAATATTCCATGGTGTATATGTGCTACATTTTTCCAATCCAGTCTATTATCAATGGGCATTTGGGTTGATTCCAGGTCTTTGCTATTGTAAACAGTGCTGCAATGAACATTCGTGTACATGTGTCCTTATAGTAGAACGATTTACAGACTTTTGGATATATACCCAGTAATGGGATTGCTGGGTCAAATGGAATTTCTATTTCTAAGGCCTTGAGGAATCGCCACACTGTCTTCCACAATGGTTGAACTAATTTACACTCCCACCAACAGTGTAAAAGTGTTCCTTTTTCTCCACATCCTCTCCAGCATCTGTTGTCTCCAGATTTTTTAATGATCGCCATTCTAACTGGCGTGAGATGGTATCTCAATTTGGTTTTGATTTGCATCTCTCTGATGACCAGTGACAATGAGCATTTTTTCATATGATTGTTGGACTCATATATGTCTTCTTTCGTAAAGTATCTGTTCATATCCTTTGCCCACTTTTGAATGGGCTTGTTTGTTTTTTTCCTGTAAATCTGTTTGAGTTCTTTGTAAATTCTGGATATCAGCCCTTTGTCAGATGGGTAGACTGCGAAATTTTCTTCCCATTCTGTTGGTTGCCGATCCACTCTAGTGACTGTTTCTTTTGCCGTGCAGAAGCTGTGTAGTTTCATTAGGTCCCATTTGTCTATTTTGGCTTTTGTTGCTAATGCTTTTGGTGTTTTGTTCATGAAGTCCTTGCCTACTCCTATGTCCTGGACAGCTTTGCCTAGATTTCCTTCTAGGGTTTTTATGGTGCCAGGTCTTATGTTTAAGTCTTTAATCCATCTGGAGTTAATTTTAGTGTAAGGTGTCAGGAAGGGGTCCAGTTTCTGCTTTCTGCACATGGCTAGCCAGTTTTCCCAACACCATTTGTTAAACATGGAATCCTTTCCCCCTTGCTTGTTTTTGTCAGGTTTATCAAAGATTGTATAGTTGTATGTAGGTTGTGTTGCCTCTGGTTCCTCTGTTTTGTTCCATTGGTCTATATCTCTGTTTTGGTACCAGTACCATGCTCTTTTGATTACTGTAGCCTTGTAGTATAGTTTGAAATCCGGTAGTGTGATGCCCCCCGCTGTGTTCTCTTTGCTTAGAATTGACTTGGCTATGCGGGCTCTCTTTTGGTTCCATATGAAGTTCATGGTGGTTTTTTCCAGTTCTGTGAAGAAAGTCAATGGTAGCTTGATGGGGATAGCATTGATTCTGTAAATTACTTTGGGCAGTATAGCCATTTTCACAATATTAATTCTTCCTAACCATGAACATGGAATGTTTCTCCATCTGTTTGTATCCTCTCTGATTTCACTGAGGAGTGGTTTGTAGTTCTCCTTGAAGAGGTCCCTTACATTCCTTGTGAGTTGTATTCCAAGGTATTTTATTCTTTTTGTAGCAATTGTGAAAGGCAGTTCGTTCTTGATTTGGCTTTCTTTAAGTCTGTTATTGGTGTAGACGAATGCTTGTCATTTCTGCACATTGATTTTATATCCTGAGACTTTGCTCAAGTTGCTTATCAGTTTCAGGAGTTTTTGGGCTGAGGCGATGGGTTCGTCTAGGTATACTATCATGTCGTCTGCATAGAGACAATTTGGCTTCCAACTTTCCTATTTGAATACCCTTTATTTCTTTTTCTTGCCTGATTGCTCTGGCTAGAACTTCCAGTACTATATTGAATAGGAGTGGTGAAAGAGGGCATCCTTGTCTAGTGCCGGATTTCAAAGGGAATGCTTCCAGTTTTTGCCCATTCAGTATGATATTGGCTGTTGGTTTGTCATAAATAGCTTTTATTACTTTCAGATACGTTCCATCGATACCGAGTTTATTGAGGGTTTTTAGCATAAAGGGCTGTTGAATTTTTTCAAATGCATTCTCTGCGTCAATTGAGATAATCATATGGTTTTTGTTTTTGGTTCTGTTTATGTGGTGAATAACATTGATAGACTTGCATATGTTGAACCAGCCTTGCATCCCCGGGATGAATCCTACTTGATCATGATGAATAAGTTTTTTGATTTGCTGTTGCAATCGGCTTGCCAATATTTTATTGAAGATTTTTGCATCTATGTTCATTTTGGATATTGGCCTGAAGTTTTCTTTTCTTGTTGGGTCTCTGCCAGGTTTTGGTATCAGAATGATGTTGGTCTCGTAAAATGATTTGGGAAGTATTCCCTCTTTTTGGATTGTTTGAAATAGTTTTAGAAGGAATGGTACCAGCTCCTCCTTGTGTGTCTGGTAGAATTTGGCTGTGAACCCATCTGGACCTGGGCTTTTTTTGAGTGGTAGGCTCTTAATTGCTGCCTCGACTTCTGACCTTGTTATTGGTCTATTCATAGTTTCAGCTTCCTCCTGGTTTAGGCTTTGGAGGACACAGGAGTCCAGGAATTTATCCATTTCTTCCAGGTTTACTAGTTTATGTGCATAGAGTTGTTTGTAATATTCTCTGATGATGGTTTGAATTTCTGTGGAATCTGTGGTGATTTCCCCTTTATCATTTTTTATTGCATCTATTTGGTTGTTCTCTCTTTTATTTTTAATCAGTCTGGCTAGTGGTCTGTCTATTTTGTTGATCTTTTCGAAAAACCAGTTCTTGGATTTATTGATTTTTTGAAGGGTTTTTCGTGTCTCAATCTCCTTCAGTTCAGCTCTGATCTTAGTTATTTCTTGTCTTCTGCTGGGTTTTGAGTTTTTTTGATCTTGCTCCTCCAGCTCTTTCAATTTTGACGATAGGGTGTCAATTTTGGATCTCTCCATTCTCCTCATATGGGCACTTATTTCTATATACTTTCCTCTAGAGACTGCTTTAAATGTGTCCCCGAGGTTCTGGCATGTTGTGTCTTTCTTCTCAATGGTTTCGAAGAACTTCTTCATTTCTGTCTTCATTTCATTGTTTACCCAGTCAACATTCAAGAGCCAGTTGTTCACTTTCCATGAAGCAGTGCGGTTCTGGGTTGATTTCTGTATTCTGAGTTCTAACTTGATTGCACTATGGTCTGAGAGGCTGTTTGTTGTGATTTCAGTTGTTTTGCATTTGTTGAGCAGTGCTTTACTTCCAATTATGTGGTCAATTTTATAGTAGGTGTGATGTGGTGCTGAGAAGAATGTGTTTTCTGTGGATTTGGGGTGGAGAGTTCTGTAAATGTCTATCAGGTTTGCTTGCTCCAGGTCTGAGTTCAAGCCCTGGATATCCTGGTTGATTTTCTGTCTGGTTGATCTGTCTAATATTGGCAGTGGAGTATTAAAGTCTACCACTATTATTGTGTGGGAGTCTAAGTCTCTTTGTAAGTTATTAAGAACTTGCCTTATGTATCTGCGTGCTCCTGCATTGGGTCCATATATGTTCAGGATCGTTAGCTCTTCTTGTTGTATCGATCCTTTTAGCATTATGTAATGGCCTTCTTTGTCTCTTTTGATCTTTGTTGCTTTAAAGTCTATTTTATCAGAGATGAGAATTGCAACTCCTGCTTTTTTTTTTTTTTTTTGCTCTCCATTTGCTTGGTAAATCTTCCTCCATCCCTTTATTTTGAGCCTTTGTGTATCCTTGCATGTGAGATGGGTTTCCTGTATACAGCACACTGATGGGTTTTGGATTTTTATCCCATTTGCCAGTCTTTGTCTTTTGATTGGTGCATTTAGTCCATTTACATTTAGGGTTAATATTGTTATGTGTGAATTTGATACTGCCATTTTGATGCTAAGTGGCTGTTTTGCCTGTTAGTTGTTGTAGTTTCTTTATTATGTTGAAGCTCTTTAGCATTTAGTGTGATTTTGGAATGGCTGTTACTGGTTGTCTTTTTCTATGTGTAGTGCCTCTTTTAGGAGCTCTTGTAAAGCAGGCCTGGTGGTGACAAAATCTCTGAGTACTTGCTTGTTCGCAAAGGATTTTATTCTTCCTTCGCTTCTGAAGCTCAGTTTGGCTGGATATGAAATTCTGGGTTGAAAGTTCTTTTCTTTAAGAATGTTGAATATTGGCCCCCACTCTCTTCTGGCTTGTAGTGTTTCTGCCGAGAGATCTGCTGTGAGTCTGATGGGCTTCCCTTGTGGGTGGCCCGACCTTTCTCTCTGGCTACCCTTAGTATTTTCTCCTTTATTTCAACACTGTTGAATCTGCCAATTTTGTGCCTTGGGGTTGCTCTTCTTGTGGAATATCTTTGTGGTGTTCTCTGTATTTCCTGCATTTGAGTGTTGGCCTGTCTTGCTAGGTGGGGGAAATTTTCCTGGATGATGTCCTGAAGAGTATTTTCCAGCTTGGATTCATTCTCTTCGTCCCCTTCTGGTACACCTATCAAACGTAGGTTAGGTCTTTTCACATAGTCCCACATTTCTTGGAGACTTTGTTCATTCCTTTTTGCGCTTTTTTCTCTAATCTTGGTTTCTTGTATTATTTCATTCAGTTGGTCTTCGACTTCAGATATTCTTTCTTCTGCTTGTTCAATTCGGCTATTGAAAGTTGTGCATGCTTTGCGAAGTTCTTGTATTGTGTTTTTCAGCTCCTTTAATTCATTCATATTCCTCTCTAAGTTATCCATTCTTGTTATCATTTCCCCATATCTTTTTTCAAGTTCCTTAGTTTCTTTGCATTGATTTAATACATGTTCTTTTAGCTCACAAAAGTTTCTCATTATCCACCTTCTGAAGTCTAATTCCATCATTTCATCACAGTCATTCTCCGTCCAGCTTTGTTCCCTTGCTGCTGAGGAGTTTTGTTCCTTTCTAGGAGGCGAGGTGTTCTGGTTTCAGCTGTTTTCCTCCTTTTTTCGCTGGTTTCTTCCCATCTTTGTGGATTTATCCGCTTGTCGTCTGTGTAGTTGCTGACTTTTCGATTGGGTCTCTGAGTGGACACCCAGATTGTTGATGATGAAGTATTTCTGTTACTTGATTTTTCTTCTACCAGTCTAGCCCCTTTGCTGTACGACTGCTGAGGTCCACTCCAGGCACTGCTTCTCTGGGGTGCACCTCTAGCAGCTGTGGCACAGTGAGGGATGCTACCAGTTTCTTTTTCTGCTATCTTTGTCCCAGGATGATGCCTGCCAAATGTCAGTCTTTTGGATTTAGAGGGGTCCGGGAGCTGCTTAAGGGGATAGTCTGTACTTTATAGGAGCTCAATTGCTGAGCTGTGAGCTCTGTTGTTCATTCAGGGCTGTTAGGCTGCTATGTTTGATTCTGCTGCAACAGAGCTCAATAAGAAAACCCTTTTTTTCTCGAATGCTCTGTGTTGGGGGGTTCGGACTTTATTTTTGTATGTCCACTGAGGTGTTCTGCCCAGCTAGGAGGCAGACTAGCCACTGTTTGCCTGCCAAGGCTCCTCCCTGCTGTTGTGTGGGTCTCCCTGTTGCTGCAGGCTCTGCTGTTCTGTTGTGGTCTCCGCCATGCCCTGCGGCAGAGTCTCTTTGTAGTAGCGGGTTGCCTCGGCAACGTCAGGCTGCATCAGCAGTGGGCGTGTATCTCAGTTGGGGCGGGTTGCCTCGGTAATGGTGGACGCCCCTCCCCCACAGAGCATCTCGAACCGCCTGCCCAGAGATTGTTTGAAATCGTGGTTTTGTTTGTCCCACTGGGCTACCCCGAATGCTCTGTCCCTGCAATCCCCTGGGCTGGACCCCTGTCCAAGTCTCGTTCAGTCTCAAGTCCAGCCCTCTCAAGTCTCAGGTTGCCAGCTCAACAGGGCACGCAGACAAGCGCACCCTGTGGGGAGCCCTGGGGTGGCCGGCTGCCCAGTACCTCTGCCTGGTGTCCCGCGTCTCCTTTATACTTGGGAGTTTCCCCATTCCATGGGCAACAAAGATCAGTCTGGAAATGCAGCTCCGACTCACCTCTCCACGGATTCAATGAGAGCTCCAATCCTGGGTTGTTCTCACAGCACCATCTTGAGTCCTCCCTCGAGAACTTCTTCAAGGTCTATGCATGAGTCATTGTTTAAGTGAAGAGAAAGAGAGAGAGAGAGAGAGAGAGAGACAGAGAGAGAGAGAGAGAATGAATGAATTCCATATTGCTAAGAAGCTTATATTATGGTGAAACAAAACAGACAATACTAAATTAAATAAGTTCAATAAAGAATATTAAATAGTAGTAAGTGTTAGGAGAAATAAATGTAAAGAAAGAAGAGAAAGGGTGGCATGAGGCCTGGGGATTGCAATTATAGATAATGGCAAGAAAGATGCTATTAATATGTTGATTTCATTTGAGTGAGGAACTACAGAAAAATATGTTCAAGCCAAAAATATATCTCTAAGAACAACATTAGGCAAAACAAAACGTGCAAACAAAGATCTTGAGGTAAGAATGTTCTTTTATTTTTTTTCTTTTGAAACAGCAAGAATGGCAGTGTGGGAAGTTCTAGGCATAGCAATTAGGCAAGAGAGAGAAATGAAATGCATCTAAATAAAAACAGAGGCAGTTAAATTCTGTCTCTTTACAGATGATATGATTCTATACCTAGATAATTCTGTAGTCTCTGCTCAAAGACTCCCAGATCTGATAAACATATTTAGCAAAGGTTCAGAAGACAAAATCAGTGTACAAAAATTAGTAGCATGTCTATATACCAATAATGTCCAAGCTGAGTGCCAAATGAAGAATCCAATACCATTCACAATAGCCACAGAAATAATAAAATGCATAGGAATATAACTAGCCAGGGAAGCAAATAATCTCTACAATGAGAATTATAAAACATTGCTGAAAGAAATCAGAGGTAACACAAACAAATGGGAAGAACATTCCATGCTCATGGATAAGAAGAACCAACATTGTTAAAATGGCCGTACTACCCAAAGCAATTTACATATTCATTGCTAGTCCGAGAAAACTAACAGTGACATTCTTCACAAAATAAGAAAAAAATACTCTAAAATTCATATGGGACCAAAGAAAGCCTAAATACTCAATGTAATCCTAAGCAAAAAGAACAAATCCAGAGACATCCCACTGTCTGATTTCAAACTGCACAACAATGCTACGTTAACAGAAACAGCATGGTTCTGGTACAAAAACAGACATAGAGAACAATCAAACAGAATAGAGAACACAAATAAGGTCACACACTTACAACTATATAATCTTTGACAAGGTGAACAATTACAAGCAATGAGGAAAGGACTCCCTGTTTAATAAATGAAGATGAGATAACTGGCTGCCCATATGCAGGAGATTCACCCTGGACCCCTTCCTTTCACTATGTATGTGGTATCAGGGTAATGCTGACTTTGTCAAAGGAATTTGAACCATATTCTCTCTTCCTCAATTTTTTAAAAGAGTTTCAGAAGGATGGGCATTAGTTGCTCTTTACATGGTTGGTAGAATTCAACAGTAAAGACATCAGGTTCTGAGCATTTCCTTTATGGAAAACTTGTTATTACTGATTCAGTCTTCTAATTTTTAAAAATATATTTTATTGCACTTTAGGTTCTGGGGTACATGTGCAAAACATGCAGGATTGTTGCATAGGTACATATATGGCAATGTGATTTGCTGCCTCCATCCCCATCACGTATATCTGGCATTTCTCCCCATGTTATCCCTTCCCAACTCCCTACCCCCCACTGTCTTCTCCCCTAGTTCCCCCAAACAGACCCCAGTGTGTGATGCTCCCCTCCCTGCATCCATGTGTTCTCATTGTTCAACACCCACTTATGAGTGAGAACATGTGGTGTTTGATTTTCTGTTCTTGTGTCAGCTTGCTGAGAATGATGGTTTCTAGTCTTCTAATTTGTTATTGGATCTATTCAGATTATCTGTTTCTTTATGATTCTGGCTTAGTAGGTTCTAGATTCCTCAGAATTTATACATTTCTTCTAAAATATTCATTTTGTTGGAGTATAATTTTTACAGTAGGCTCTTATTATTTTTTCTGTTTCTGTAATAACAGTTGTGAAACGAAAATAATTATTGGGGTCATGAAATCACTAAGCTAAAGGGAAACGTGAATCTAGGAACTCCTTAAAGCAAACCTGCCTCCCATTTCATTCAAAGTTGCCTCTCTGTTCACTGAGATTCATGCATATCTGATTGCCTGCTTTGGAAAAGCTAATAACTCAAAAGAATGCAACCATTTGTCTCTCATCTACTTATGACTTGGAACTACCCTTTTCACTTAGAGTTGTTTCACCATTACTTCAAGTTGTCCCATCTTTTTCAGACTGAACCAATGTTCATCTCACATGTGTTGATTGATGTCTTATGGCTCTCTAAAATGTATGAAACCAAATAGCTCTGACCGCCTTAGGCACACATCATCAGGACCTCCTGAGGCTGTGTCATGGGTGTATGTCCTCAACCTTGGCAAAATTAACTTTCTAAATTAACTGAGACCTGTCTCTGATTTTTGAGGTATACACAGTCATAATATCTCTTCATTTATAAATTTATTAGCATATTCTCTCCTTTTTTTTTTACCTACAGTTCTGTTAATTTTGTTCCTCTTCTCAAAAAAACCTTAGTTTCATTAATCTTTGTGACTATTTTTCTAGTCTCTATTTTATTTATTTCAGCTCTGGTAATTATTTTCTTCTTTCTACTGAATTTGGGCTTAGTTTGTTCTTCTTTTGCTATACCTTGAGACAGAGTGTTAGGTTCTTTGAGATCTTTCTTTTTTTTTTTTTTTTTTACATAGGTATTAATTGTCATAAATACCCATCTTTAGATAATGTTTGTTGCATCCCATAAATTTTGTTACATTGTAAGTATACATTTTTATCTGTCTTAAGATATTTTTAATTTTCCTCTTAATTCCTCCCATGACTCATTGGTTGTTCAGGATCATGTTGTTTAATTCTATGTCTTTATAATTTTTCTAAAATTCTTCCTGCTACTGATTTCAAATTTTATACTGTTGTGACCAGAAAAATATGTTCCATATTATTTCAGTTGTCCTAAGTTTGTTCAGACCTTTTTGGGGGCTTGATAAATGATCAATCCTGAAGAATGTTTCTTGTGCACTTTAGTAGAATGTGTAGTCTGTTTGTGTTGGATATAATGTTCTGTGTTTATCTGTTAAGTTCATTTTGTCTCAAGTGTTATTTAAGTCCTTTGTTTCCTCACTGATATTCTGTCTGCATGATCTGTCTGTTGGAGAAAGTGAGGTGTTCAAGTCTCTTACTATTATTCTATTATAATCTATCTCTCCCTTCAACTCTATTAATATTTACTGTACAAATTTAGATGCCCCAGTATTTGGCATATGTATTATTTATAACTGTTATGCCATCTTGGGGAATAAACCTTTATCATTATCGAATTACTTTCTGTGTCGCATTTGACACTCAACTTAAAGTCTATTTTATCTGACATAAGCATAGCTACCTCTGCTATTTACATGAAATATCTTTTTCCCTCTCTTCATTTTCAGTTTCTGTGTGTCCTGAAAAGTAAAATATGTTTCCTTTAGGCAACATATAGTTGAGTCTTCTTTTTTTATGTATTTAGCCCCTCTTTGTCCTTGGATTCAATAATTTATTCCGTTTATACATGCCTTCCACAGAGGAGCATAGCTAATTTCTGCAAGGGAGCACACACACCATCTGTGGGGCAGTGTGGAATGCTAGCACTGGAGACAGAGGTTGAAATATATGTCAGGTAGTTGAGAGATCTGCAGGTGAGACATTCCATAAGGCTTGTTCATGGGACTCTTGGTAAACTTTGTGTGCTGGCCAGTAGAATCTGAACCTGTGTATTGAGATGTGGACACAGGATGCTATGAGCCCCCTCCCCTTTCTCTATTCCTGACTGCTCCCAAATGATTCAATTTTGCTGACTTCTTCACTCTTGTGGGTAGAATGAGACAGAAGTGAGTTTCTTGGGCAGTGTCTTGCAAGGCCAGGGGAGCCAGGTGCTCATTTCTCTCTCACTTTTCTCCATGATAAAAATTACAGGCTGAAGGGCTCTTTCTTGGCTCTGAGCTATGCTCTTTTGTAGGCGGGGTTATACAGTAAAACAAAACTGTTTCACTTGCCCTCCTCTTGAATTTTTTGCTCCATTGATGCTAGAACATCTCAGCTGGACTCCCAGGCTCATATAAAGGTATTTTTTTTTTTACCAGCCAGAATTCCTCTTCTTTTTTTTTTTCTTATTTTTTTATTGCATTTTAGGTTTTGGGGTACATGTGCAGAGCATGCAATACAGTTGCATAGGTAGACACATGGCAGTGTGTTCTGTTTGCTTTCACCCCTTCACCCACATTTGGCATTTCTCCCCAGGCTATCCCTCCCCACTTCCCCCTCCCACTGGCCCTCCCCTTTTCCCCCCAATAGACCCCAGTGTTTAGTACTCCCCTTTCTGTGTCCATGTGTTCTCATTTTTCATCACCCGCCTATGAGTGAGAATATGTGGTGTTTCATTTTCTGTTCTTGTGTCAGTTTGCTGAGAATGATGTTCTCCAGATTCATCCATGTCCCTACAAACGACACGAACTCATCATTTCTGATTGCTGCATAATATTCCATGGTGTATATGTGCCACATTTTCCCAATCCAGTCTATCATCAATGGGCATTTGGGTTGATTCCACGTGTTTGCTATTGTAAACAGTGCTGCAATAAACATTCGTGTGCATGTGTCCTTATAGTGGAATGATTTATAGTCCTTTGGGTATATACCCAGTAATGGGATTGCTGGGTCAAATGGAATTTCTGGTATTTTAATCTTTGAGTAGTTGTTTGAATTTGTGGTTTTCTTAGGGGTTTAAGGGCTGGAAACTTCTATTCTGCCATCCTGCTGTCATTCTCCTAGATTAATATTAATCTGAACTCAGTGTGAAAAAACAAGGCTTTAAAATATAAGAAAAGAATTAATAGACAGAGAAGACACAGAAAGACGTTCTTAAGTATGTGAAAGTAGAATTTTTAAAATACAGAATTGAAAGACTGGGAAGGAGAAAATAATTCAGAGCTGAAAAATATTGTGTTAAAAAGACTATTAGTTATTAAATGTTTTAATATTCACACCAATACACAAACATTTGCAAAGAATACCTAGTTACATGTGAGTAAAATTTTAGAATCCCAAGAATGCAAGGCTGAAAATAGAGAAAACAAGCAACTTGCAAAAGAACCTCTTTCTGATAATTGATCATATCATGCTCTTTCCAGCTACTCTGGGCTTTTGTGCTCACTGCTTGGAATTATTTAACAGTATCTCCTCATATGGCTGGTTCATTTTCATCTTTCAGGTTTCAGAGTAAATGTCACTTTCTCAGAGAGAAATAGGCTGCCTATTATTCTCTATTTTTTTTTTTAAAAAAAAGCTATTTAGCTCCTTCCAGTACTTACCAAAATTAAAATTATTTCATTTTGTCTACTTACTTATTTTTATCTATCTTGCAGTAGAATATATGTTCCATGGGGAGAAGGTATGATGATCATGTATGTAGTACTTTTCCTAACACAGAGCAAGTATTTTGTTTATATTTGTGGAATGGGCAGAAGAAGAATCAGATAGATGTCAGACTTTTCTTTGAATACAATGAATGCTACATTTCATTGAAAAATGTCTTTCTCTTATTTATTCAACAAATACTTAGAGAGTTCCTATTGTATTCCAGGCACTGAACTTAGCACTGGTAATATAGAATATTTTCTGTATGCTTTGTATTCTGCCATGAAAGTGTATAATATTGCACTTTACTGTAGGGGATTCTCTAACTGTTTGGGCCTAAGTCACATCTACTCTTGCTGAACATTTTAGTCAGTGTTTCCTTCATGGGATCTTTAACTTCTTTATACTTACAAATATATATATATATGTTATGATTTATTTAACTTTTTCCAATTAACACCTGAGATAAAATTGCTTAGAATTTTTAAAGAAACATGAGAGCCTGGAAAAAAATACTACACGACAAGTAAGCTTAATTGAATCTTCTAGGTGTGCATTCTCATGTGTGTAACTGAGACCATCTGGAAAAATCATGCTATCCCATGAATTTCTACATGATTCCAGGGTAATTAAATCCAAATCATTTCAGCATGCAGGCATCACAGTACAAAAGTAATCATCCAGAGGACTGGCATTCTTAACCAAACTTTGACTTTGAACTGTTTGTGGCTTACTTTCGGTTCTACTTTCTTCTTAGTTCTTGATTTTTCTTTCATACAGATGTTACCAGAAAGGAATCCTGATCCAGTGAGATGGTTCTTGGATCTCACACTAGGAAGAATTTGTAGTGAGTGCACAAAGTTAAGTGAAAGCAAGTTTATTAGAGAAGTAAATAAACAAAAGAATGGCTACTTGATTGACAGAGTAGGGTGTTTCTGAAAGCATGAGGGTGAATGCATCTACCGTAGGTGGACTATTTGTTTATATATGAGATAAAACAAAAAATAACCGTGGGGCAGTTGTGCTCTCCTTCAAGGGCTTGCGACAAAAGATTGTTCATCTTTGTGTAACCACTGACTTCCACAATGATCTATATTATTAGATATTTTGGGGGGACAGGGCCTCCTCTGTCACCCGGGCTGGAGTATAAGAGTGCTATCAGGGCTCCTGCAGTCTCAAGCTCCCCAGGCTCAGGTGATCTCACTTTAACCTCCCAAGTAGCTGGGACTAGAGGTGTGCAGCAGCATGCGCAGCTAATTTTTGTATTTTTTTAATAGAAATGGAGTTTTGCCATGTTTCCCAGCCTGGTCTCACACTCTTGGGATAAGGAGATTGGCCCACCTTGGCCTCCCAAAGTGCTGGGATTACAGGGATGTGCCACAGCACTATGTTATTGTTAAAGCAAAACTTTTTCTTGAACAATGAATGCTTTTGCCCTTAAGATATCAAGACATCAGGACATTTTCTGGTCTGTTAAGTCCTGGTTCTGTTTAGTAAATGTTATTAATCTGTTCCTTTAACTATAAGCATCTTGTGACTAAAGATAACTAACCTCCTGGGAATGCAGCTCAGAAGGTCTTAGCCTCATTTTATCCAGCTCTTTTTCAAGATTGAGTCACTCTGCTTCAAATGTCTCTTAAATATATAGTAACTTGGCCTCCCTCAGTAACCTCATGCCTCCCTATATCAGACATATTCATTACTACGTTTCTGGTCATAACTTCTTGTTGCTTCTTTACAGTATTCTCTCTCTCTCTGGACCTTTGACCTTTGACTTTTTTTGGCAACATCATGTCTAATCTTTTCTTAACTGTGTATACGCCTCTATGTATATTTGGTGTTCAGAGAGTTGACCCCATTCACTTGAGTATAAAGCAGATATAGTAAAAAATGTATTGAGTAGTGGAAATCCTTTTAAATTGAAAAGCCCAGTATTTTGATAAGGGGGTAGTATGGGGATGAAGGACAATTTACTGACAGCCTTCTTGACTTACCCTTAGAGTGTTATGTAGTTGTGGAAACCTGGTTCAGCCAGCTGGCCCAGGGAAGTATGCCCTAGTGTAATTGTATTAGTGTGTTCTTTCATTGCTATAAAGAACTACCTGGGACTGTGTAATTTATAAAGAAAAGAGATTTAATTGACTCACACTTCGACAGGCTCTACAAGAAGCACGTCTGGAAAGGACTCAGGCAACTTAAAATCATAGTTGAAGGTGAAAAGAAAAGAGGTATGTTTTATGTGGCTGGAACAGGAAGAAGAGAAAGTGGGGGAGGGTGGTGCTACACACTTTTAAACAACCAGATTTAATGAGAACTTTATCATGAGATAGCACTAGAGGGATGGTACTAAACCATTAGGAACCACCCTCACAATCCAATCACCTCCCACCAGGCCCTCCTCCAAAATTGGGGATTGCCATTTGACCTGAGATTTGGGAGGGAACAGAGGCAAACCACATCATTCTGGTCCTGACCCTCCCAAATCTCATGTACTTCTCACATTTTAAAACACAATCATGCCTTTCCAACAATCCCCAAATGCCTTAACTCATTCCAGCATTAACTCAAAAGTCCAAGTCCAAATTCTCATCTGAGACGAGGCATGTCCCTTCTGCCTATGAGCCTATAAAATTAAAAGCAAGTTAGACAGTTTAAAGATACAATGGAGGCACCAGCATTGGATAAATATACCCATTCCATGAGGAATAAATCAGCCAAAACAAAGGAGCTACAGGTCCCCTGAAAGTCGAAAACTCATCAGGCATTCATTAAATCTTAAAGCTCCAAAATAATTGCATTTGACTCCATGTCTCACATACAGATCACACTGATGCAAGGGGTGGGATCCCAAGGCTTTGGGAAGTTCTACCCTTATGGCTCTGCAAGATATAGCTCCAGTGGCTGTTTACACAGGCTGGTGTTGAGTTGCAGGCACAGGGTGCAAGCTGTCAGTATATCTACCTTTCAAGAGTCTGGAGGATAGTGGGCCTCTTCTCACAACTGAACTAGGCCATGCCCCAGTTGTGAGTTTGTGTGAGGACTGTAAACCCACATTTTCCCTCTATACTGCCCTAGTAGAAGTTCTCCATGAGGGCTCTGCCCCTGCAACAGACTTCTGCCTAGACATTCAAATGTTTCCATATATCTTCTGAAATGTTAAGTGGAGGCTCCCAAGCCTCATCTCTTGCCTTCTGCACACCAACAGGACCAACACCGTGTAGAAGCCACCAAGTCTTGAAGTTTTCACCATCTGAAGCAATGGCCGAAGCTGAACCTTGGCCCCTTTTAGCCACAGCTGCAGGTGGAGTGGCTGGTACACAGGGCGTTATGTCCCGAGTCTGCACAGAACAGCAGGGTCCGGGGCCTGGCCCGCGAAATCATTTTTTCCTCCTAGATCTCCAGTTCTGTGATGAGAGGGGATGCCATGAAGGTCTCTAAAATATCTTGGAGGCATTTTCCCCATTGTCTTGGCTATTAACATTTGTCTACTCTTTACTTATGCAAATTTCTGTAGGCTTCTTGAATTCCTCCAAGAAAATGGGTTTTTCTTTTCTACCAAATGGTCAGGCTGTAAATTTTTAAAAATTGTATCCTCTGCTTTCCTTTTAAGTATAAGTTACATTTTCAGATATTCTCTCTGAACACACATATGAGCATATGCTGTTAGAAGAAGCCAGGTCACACATCTTGAATGCTTTGCTTCTTAGAGATTTCTTCTGCCAGATACCATAAATCATGTCTCTCAAGTTCACGATTCCACAGATCTCTAAAGCAGGAGCATAATGCTGCCAGTGTCTTTGCTAAAGCATAGCAAGAGGGACCTTAACTCCAGTTCCCAACAAGTTTCTCATCTCCATTTGAGACCATCTCAGACTGGACATCATTTTTCATATTACTATCAGCATTTTGGTTAAAGCCATTCAACCAGTCCCTGGGAAGTTTCAAATTTTCTCACATCTTTCTGTCTTCTGAGCCCTCCAAGTCTCTAGGAAGTTCCAAACTTTTTCTCATCTTCCTGTCTTCTTCTGAGTCTTCCAAACTGTTCCAACCTCTGCCTGTTACCCAGTTCCAAAGTAACTTCGACACTTGCAGGTTATCTTTATAGTAGTGTTTCACTCCCAGTACCAATTTTATATATTAGTCTGTTTTCACATTTCTATAAAGAACTATGTGAGTCTGGGTAATTTAGAAATAAAAGAGGTTTAATGGGCTCAGGGTTCCATAGGCTGTACAGGAAGCAGGACAGGGGTGGCCTCAGGAAACTTACAATCATGGTAGAAGGTGGAAAGAAAGAACACATCTTATGTGGCCAGAATACAAGGAAGAGAAAGAGATGGGAAGATGCTACACAGTTTCTAACAACCATATCTCTTGAGAAATTTATTATGAGACAGCATTAGGGTGATGATGCTAAATCATTAGAAACTACCTCTGAGTTTTAGTCACCTCCCATGAGGACTCCCTTCCAAAATCAAGAATTACAATTCAACATGAGATTTTGATGGGGACGTAGAACCCAACCATATTGGTAATGTATAAACCCAGTCTTTCACTGCCTCAAGAAAAGACTTGATTTTGATATTGACTAAGAAATGGTAAGCCTCCAAATCATGGTAGCAGGCTTTGACAGGTCAAGATCTCAGTAGCACAAACTGCTATCATGTGAGTCGTGGTTCTCAGTTAACAGAACAGCTCACATGCACACACAAAAAAACTATTTCTTATTTTTAACTCTTCATTCAAGATGCTCCTTTCTACAGCTTGCCATTCTTATTCTTAGTATTGAACTTTTGAGTTATCTTTGGCTTTTCTCTCAACTTTCTCCTTCCCACACTCCATTAATCATAGCACATTAAGTTATGTCAGTTATTTATAGTATGTGTGTTGGAACATGTAGTCTCCTGTCTGATGCTCTTGTCACTTCTCTAGCCTCAGCCCTCTTCACACTAGTTTTTTTCTCCTTCATGGCTCTGCTCATTCCACGTGGCATTTTTTTTTTGTCACATTAATTATATGTATCTATCTTTTTTTCATTTAAGCATCAACTACCCTAGGCAAAAACATACAGAAGCTTCTTTATTTTTTGATTTCAAATTTTAATTCAATCTGGCATTCAAGAATTTCTCTCAACTGGATCTGTCTTACTTGTATTTTATCCCAATATAATATAATATGGAGTTCAGGCATCAAATGGCCTAGGTTAAAATAACAGCTCTACTATTTACTAACTGTATGAAATTGGGGGCATTTGCTAAACTTGTAAATGCTTTGGTTTCCTTTTTTGAAAAATAAATATAAAAATATAGTGTAATACTATTGTGAAGAATAAATTAGACCATATTTAAAAAGTTTCCAGAACAGTGTATAATATATGGTCAAGTTTTAATAGATGATAATGATGGTGATACTGTTTAGATTATTCTTGTTCAGGTAGCTATGTATTTATATTCATTGTTTTTTGACTTGTCATTTTTTAAATTATCTACTTTGGCTTTGGTGTTGAAGGAAAAAATATTTCCCCATTTCCGCAATATTTCTCAGCCAATTCAGATGCCTTTATAACTGCTGGAGGGTAGTTTTGGCAATAAATAGCTGCCATACTAGTATTTGTCACTCTAACCTTTCACTAGTATTTGCCGCTCTAATCTTTCTGATTAATAAAATTGTTATATTAGATTATTGTGTAATGGCATTTCCTAACATACCAGCACATAGAGAAAGCTATTTACTGACATGGAATACTAATAATAATTTATACTGATTGGAGCATCAAATCAACTGAATCAATGAGACAAAGAAATGGTATTGCAGCATCATAGGAATGTCCCTAAAGATCATGGTTGGGATACTCATTTAAAATGATTTTCTAAACAGCATTGTTCAAAATATAGCCTGTGAAGGAAACCAGTCATAGCACAGTAAAGATTATAGCTTAGTTTGATGAATGTTCAAAAATTCAACATGGTGCTCTGAAATGAGAATTGAACTTGAATCAGATGGCTTAACCCTGGCTTATCCCTGGCTTTGTTATTAAGATGTCATGATTGGTAAATCCTCTTCCTCTCTGATCTTCAGTTTCCTAAGTTATAAAATATTAAAGTTTTACTGGAATATACCAAAGGATTTTACCATCCCTAATATTTACTTCTGCATGTCTGGGGAAACACCTTAATTTAGACTACATATTTTGCTTCCAATAAGGATCATCTGATATAAAGGGAGAGTGGTATTAAGTAAAGACAAGATGTTTGGATAATTTTCAATTAGGCTTAGGCTTTATAATTCCTTTTATGGTCACAAATAGGAAATGAGTCAAATATGACATAGAACATTAACACTAACCACAAAATATCTATATAGAGGTTCTAGGTCCATATCTTCTTTTTTTATGTTTTTCAATCAAAAATACTTATTAAGCACATATATCACATTAGATATTGCACTGCATGCTGGGATAACAAGAAAAACACCATTCCTCAAAGAATTTATAACCATGGAGGACAAAAATAAAGCAAAACATATAATTCGAAATTCATTAAGTGCAGTAAGCAGAGTCTGTGGTGCCAACCCCTTTCTTATATATATTCCCTCATTTGATCTTCTTCACACCCTTGTAAGTTGTCAGTTACCTTTCATGTTAACCAATGAATTGACAGTATATCTGTCTATAGTTTTGGCTGGTTTTAGCCTATAGAAATAGCACTATGTAAAATGATTTTGACTTGGCCCAAGAGAATTAAGGAAGCTTTCATAATGACAGAAAATATTGGGAAAAAGTTTGAATTGAGTATTTAGATGCACAATTATTTATCATATCATCACTTGCCTTTAAAGGTACACATCTCCATTCCAAGGATGAAAACATTCAGCATGGTAGACTCTTAATTATTGAAATCCTACCTGCTATGGTTTTAACATCTGTGTGCCTTTCGAAGTTCATGTTGAAAGTTATTTCCCAATGCAACAGTATTAAGATATGTGGCCTTCAGAAGGTGATTGAGTCATGAGGGCTCCACTTTCATGAATGAATTAGTGCTCTTATAAAAGGCCTGGAGGGGTGGGGGTGAGCACGGTGGTCACACCTATAATCCCAGCACTTTGGGAGACCTAAGTAGGTGGATCACTTGAGGTCAGGAGTTTGAGGCCAGCCTAGCCAACATGGTGAAAGACTGTCTCTACTTAAAATAAAAAATATTAGCTGGGTGTGGTGATACATGCCTGTAGTCCCAGCTACTCAGGAGGCTGAGGCAGGAGAATCACCTGAACCCAGGAGGCAGAGGTTGCAGAGGGCCAAGATTGCACCACTGCACTCCTGCCTGGGTGATAGAGTGAGACTGTGTCTCAAAATATATATATATATATATATATATATATATATATATATATATATATATATATACACATACATAGCCTGGAAGAAACTAGCTATGTCCCTTTTGCCTTTCTGCCTTCAGCCATTTGAGGATGCAATAAGACATCATCTTGGAGCAGAGAGCAGCACTCACCAGACACCAAATCTGCTGGCACAGACCTTGGCCTTCCTAGTCACTAGAACAGTAAGTGATAAGTTTCTGCTGTTTACAAACTTCCCAGTCTCAGGTATTTTGTTAGAACAGCACCAATGGACTAAGAAATTACCAATATTTCTGAACTCAAGTCAAATATCACACCTGAAGAAGTATCCTTGAGCAGTGGTTTGCAGTTCTCCTTGAAGAGGTTCTTCACTCCCCTTGTTAGATGTATTCCTAAGAATTTTATTCTTTTATTATCAAATGACAATGAGAGTTAATTCATGATTTGGCTCTCTGCTTGTGTGTTGTTGGTGTTTAAGAATGCTAGCAATTTTTGCATATTGATTTTGTATCCAGAGATTTGCTAAAGTTGCTTATCAGCTTAAGATTTTGTGCTGACTCTATATATTTCTTTTGCCTGATTGCTCTGTCCAGAACTACCAATACTATATTGAATATGAGTGGTGAGAGATAGCTTCCCTGTCTTGTGCTGGTTTTCAAAAGGAATGCTTCTAGATTTTGCTCATTCTGTATGATACTGGCTGTGGGTTTGTCATAGATGGCTCTTATTGTTTGGATATTTGTTCCTTTGGTACCTTGTTTATTGACAATTTTTTAAATGAAGAATGTTCAATTTTATCACAAGCCTTTTCTGCCTATTGAGATAACCATGTGGTTTTTGTCTTTAGTCCTATTTATGTTATGAATCACATTTATTGATTTGTATATGTTGAATCAGCCTTGAAACCAAGGGATGAAGTCAACCTGATCATGGTGGATAAGCTTTTTGATGTACTGCTGGATTTAGTTTGCCACTATTTTATTGAGGATTTTGTCGTCAATGGTCATCAAGGATACTTGCCTGAAGGTTTTTGTTATTGTTGTATCTCTGCCAGGTTTTGCTATTAGGATGATGCTGGCCACATATAATAAATTAGGAAAGAGTCTCTCCTTTTCAATTGTTTGGAATAGTTTCAGTAGAAATGGTACCACCTCTTCTTTGTACGTCTGGTAGAATTGAGCTGTGAATGCACCTGGTCCTGGGCTTTTTTCAGTTGGTAAGTGTATTTGTCCGTGTACCTGCTGATATGAAGAAATACATTAGTCTTGGATAACTATAAAAGAGCTTTAATTGACTCACAGTTCTTCATTGCTTGGTAGGTCTCAGGAAACTTACAATCATGGTGGAAGTCAAAAGGGAAGCAGGCACCTTCTACACAAGGCAGCAAGATGGAGTGAGTGCAAGCAGGGGAAATACTAGATGCTTATAAACTATCAGATCTCATGAGACTCACTCATTCTCATGAGGACAGCATGGGCGAAACTGCCCCCATATTCCTATTTTCTCCACCTGATCCTGCCTTCGACACGTGGGGATTATGTGCATTATAATTCAAGATGCGATTTGGGTGGGGATACAGAGCAAACTATATAATTCCTCCCCCGGCCCCACTCAGTCTCATGTTCTCACATTTCAAAACCAATTATTCCTTTGCAACAGTTCCCCAAAGTCTTAACTCATTTCAGCATTAGCCCAAAACTCTACAATTTAAAGTTTCATCTGAAACAAAGCAAGTCCCTTCTGCCTATGATCCTGTAAAATCAAAAGCAAGTTAGTTACTTTCTAGATGCAATTGGGGTGTAGATATTGGGCAAATACAGCCATTCCAAATGGTAGAAATTGGCCAAAACAAAAGGGTTAGAGGGCCAATGCAAGTTTCAAATCCAGCAGGGCAGTCAAATTTTAAAGCTCCAAAATGATCTCCTTTAACTCCAGGTCGCACATCCAGGTTACACTGATGCAAGAGGTGGGTTCCCATGGTCTTGGGCACCTCTGCCCCTGTGGCTTTGCAGGTACAACCACCCTTCTGGCTGACTTCATAGGCTGGCATTGAGTGTTTGCAGCTTTTCCAGGTGTATGGTCCAAGCTGTTGGTTAATCTACCATTCTGAAGTCTGGAGAATGGTGGGCATCTTCTCACAGCTTCACTAGGCAGCGCCCCAGTGGGGACTCTGTGTAGGGGCTCTGACCCCACATTTCCCTTCTGCACTGCCCTAGCAGAGCTTCCTTATCTGGACCCTACCCCTGAAATAGACTTCTGCCTAGGTTATCTAGGCATTTCCATGCATCCTCTGAAATCTGGGTGGACGTTCCCACACCACAATTCTTGACTTCTATTCACCCACAGTCTCAAACCACATGGAAGCTGCCAAGGCTTGGGACTTGCATTCTCTGAAGTAATGGCCTAAACTGGATTTTGATCCCTTTTAGCCATTGCTGGAGCTGAAGCACCTGGGACACAGGACACTATGTCCCAAAGGCTGCACACAGCAGGGGGATCTCAGTTGGGCCCAAGAAACCATTTTTTTCTTCAGGACCTCTTGGCCTGTTATAGGGAGGGCTGCCATAAAGACCTCTGACATGCCCTGGAGATATTTTTTTTCATCGTCTTGGTGATTAACATTTGATTCCTCATTACTTATGCAAACTTCTGCAAAGGGCTTGTATTTCTCCCAAGAAAATGGGTTTTTATTTCTATTGTATCATCAGGCTGGCAATTTTCCAAACATTTATGCTCTGCTTCCTTTTGAATGCTTTTCTGATTAGAAATTTATTGTGCCAGATACACTAAATTATCTATTTCAAGTTCAAAGTTCCACAGATCTTTAGAGCAGGGGCAAAATACTGCCACTTTCTTTGCTAAAGCACAACAAGAGTGACCTTTACTCCAGTTCCCAACAAAATTCTTATCTCCATCTGAGACCACCTCAGCCTGGGCTTCATTTTTTATATCACTATCAGCATTTTGGTCAAAGCTATTAAACAATCTCTGGGAAGTTCCCAACTTTCCCACATCTTCCTCTCTTCTGAGCCCTCCAAGTCACTAGGAAGTTCCAAACTTTCTCACATTTTCCTGTTTTCTTCTGGGCCCTCCAAACTTTTCCAAACTCTACCTGTACCCAGTTCCAAAGTCGCTGCCAATTTTGGGGTATCCTTATACTAGTGCCCCACAAGCTCAGTACCAATTTATTGTATTAGTCCATTCTCATACTATTATGAAGAAATACTCAAGACTGGGTAATTTATAAAGAAAAGAGATTTAATTGACTCACATTTCTGCATTGTTGGGAGGCCTCATGATACTTACAATTATTGAGGAAGGCAAAGGAGAAGCAGGCACCTTCTACACATGTCAACAGGACAGAGTAAGTGCAAGCAGAGGAGTGGCAGACATTTAAAAAACCATCAGGTCTCATGAGACTTACTCAATATCAAGAGAATAGCATGGGGAAACTACCCCATGATCTAATTACCTATACCTGATTCTGCTGTTGACACATGGGAATTATGCAGATTACAATTCAAGATGATATTTGGTTGGGAACACAGAGCCAAACGATATCAGTTGGCTATTTATTCCTAACTTAATTTCAGAAGTCATTATTGTTCTATTCAGTATTTAATTTCTTCCTGGTTCAGTCTTGGGAGGATGTATTAGTCCATTTTCACATTGCTGTGTATAATACTACCTGACACTAGGTAATTATAAAGGAAAGAGTTTTAATTGACTCACAATTCTTCAGGTTAAAAGGAAGCATGGCTAGGAGGCCTCAGGAAACTTACAGTCCTGGCAGACGATGAAGGGAAGCAAACAGCTTCTGCACACAGCATCAGGAGAGAGAAAGTGTGAGCATGGGAGATGCCAGACATTTACCAAATACCCAGATATCATGAGAACTCTGTCACTATCATGAGAACATGTGAGAAACCTCCCCCATGATGTAATCACCTCCCACCAGGACCCTCCCTCAACAAAGGGTGAAACAATATCAGAGGGTGTATGTGTCCAGTAATTTATCCATGTCTCCTAGATTTTCTAGTGCATAGAAATGTGATATGATGTGCATAGAGGTGTTTATAGTATTCTCTGATGGTTATTTGTATTTCTGTGAGATCCGTGGTGATATTACCCTTATTATTTCTGATTGTGTTTATTTGATTCTTTTCCCTTTTCTTCTTTAATAATCTACCTAGTGGTCTATCCATTTTATTAATTTTTTCAAAAATTGTAGCTACTGGATTCATTGATTCTTTTGAAAGTGTGTGTGTATGTGTGTGTGTGTGTGTGTGTGTGTGTGTGTGTTTCTATCTTCTTCAGTTCAGCTCTTATCTTGGTTATTTCTTATCTTCTGCTAGAATTGGGATAAAAGAAATCAGAGAAAACACACAAGTAGGAAAATATTCTGTGCTCATGAATAGGAAGAATCAGTATCATAAAAATGGCCACACTGCTCAAAGGAATTTATAGATTCTCTTCTGTACCTATTAAACTATCATTGATATTCTTCACAGAACTAGATAAAAGAACTTTAAAATTCATATGGAACTTAAAAAATCCTGAATAGCCAAGACAATCCTAAGCAAAAACACAAAGCGGGAAGCATCAGACTACCCAACTTCAAACTATACAACAAGGCTACAGTAACCAAAACAGCATGATACTGATAAAAGGGCAAACACATAGACTAATGGAACAGAATAGAGATCTCAGAAATAAGAAGGGACACCTGTAACAGGCTAATCTTTGGGAAACCTGACAAAAGCAATCAATGGGGAAAATATTCCGTATTTTATAAATGGTGCTGGGAGACCTTGTTAGCCATATGCAGAAAATTGAGACTGGGCCCTTTCTTATACCATATGCAAAAATTTGACAAAATCAATCAATGAGGAAAACATTCCCTATTTTATAAATGGTGTTGGGAGACCTGGTTAGCCATATGCAGAAAATTGAAACTGGGTTCTTTCTTACATCATATGCAAAAATTAACTCCAGATGGATTAAAGACTTAAATGTAAAACCTAAAACTATAATAACCCAAAAGAAAATCTAGGCAATACCATTCAGGGCATAGGCACAAGCAAATATTTTATGACAAGAATGCCAAAAGCAATTGCAACAAAAGCAAAAATTGACAAATAGGATCTAATTGAACTAAAGAGCTTCTGCAAAGCCAAAAAATATATATCAACAGGGTAAACAGACAACCTAGAGAATGGGAGAAAATTTTTGCAAGCTATCCATCTGACAAGGATGTAATATCTGGAGTCTACAAAGAAAGAGATTTACAAAAGGAAAACAACCCTATTTAAAAGTAGGCAAACTGCAGGAAGAGACATTTCTAAAAAAATGCATACATGTAGCCTACAAACATATGAAAAAAATCCTCAACATCAATGATCATTAGAGAAATGCAAGTCAAAAACCACAGTGAGATACCATCTCATGCCAGCCAGAATGACTATCATTAAAAAGTCAGAAAACAAGAGATACTGGCAAGGTTGTGAAGAAAAAGAAATGCTTTTACACTGTTGATGGGAGTGTAAATTAGTTCAACTGTTGTGGAAGACGGTGTCATGATTCCTCAAGGGCCCAGAGGAAAAATACCATTTGACCTAGTAATCCCCTTACTGGGAAAATATCCAAAGGAATATAAATAATTCTGTTCTAAAGATACATGCACACATATTTTCATTGCAACACTATTCACAATGGCAAAGACCTAGAATCAACCCAAATTCCTAGCAATGATAGACTGGATAAAAAAATTGTGGTACATATACACTATGTAATACAATTATGCAGGAACAATCAAACATCACATTTTCTCACTTGTAAGTGGGAGCTGAATTATAAGAACACATTGACATAGGGGGCAAAGACGACAGACACTGGGTCTTGTCAGTGGGGAAGAGGACGGAGAGCATCAGGAAGAAGAGCTGATGGATTCTGGGCTTAATATCTAGGTGATGGGTTGATCTTTGCAGCCAACCACCAAGGCACACGTTTATCTATGTAACAAACCTGCATTTCCTGCACCTGTTCCACAGAGCTTTAAATAAAAGTTGAGGGGGAAAAAAAAGAAAGAAAAAAAAATATTTCTATAATCAGAACAAATAATTGTTTTATCTGTTCTTCTATAGGACATTGTTTGTATGCTAATTATAACACTTATTGCATTCTACTTTATGTCATCCTTGTTTACATATACTCCAGTTCTAGTCAGCATTTCCTCTAGGGAATTGACTAAGCTTTATGCCTTCTCAGGTCCCTCATAGTGTTTTGTAAATAGTGAATACTCAATAAAATTCATCTTGAATAAAGAATAAATCATTGCTCATATGTGGTCCAGACCCTTTTAGGAATTTTCATATTGTTTTCTGAATATTGCTTTTTCCTCTCATCAATATCTACTTTTAGCTTAAAAAAGAAGAAGAAAAAAGTAGATGAGGGCAAAATTTAGCTGAGAAAGCAGTCAGGCAATATTATTTTGATGTTTAAATACACAGGAAAGGTAAAGGTAAAGCATCAGGTAAGATCAAGATTCCTGGGGATTCTGAGGCCCTGCCACAAGAGGGAGACAACATGGGGCTTATTTATCATGTATGTTTGATCCAAAGATTGAAGAGACTATAGATAATAAAGCAATATATTATGACCCAGGTACTCAGATATTCAGCCAAGTTGCTGACATTTGTTAAAAAGGAAATAGATGGAAACAGAGCACAGAAGCCTGTGCTTGCTTTAATTATGTAAAAAGGTATTATTTTTCTTTTTAACAGCCAAAATACTGCATTTAAATATGTGACTTTATAAGGAAAAAATGGATCACTTTTTACTTCATTCCTTTTTATTTGTTTCTGAACTTATGCAGATATACTTTTTGAGGGTGAGGAGCTGGGTGGCAGATGGTAAGGTGGAGCAGAGCAATATGGCACAGTAAGGAAGATGAAAAGCCAAACATCCTAGATTTTAGAGCCAGAAAACTGACCACTCTTACCTAACTGAATGGAAACATACCTTAAGAAAATAAGCTGAGTCAGCAGCAAATGTTATGACAACAATAACCAATATTAACCCTATTGAAGTGTGTTGACATGTGAGCACACCAAGGGCTATAATATCTTGTATAATATTTCTTGGAGGCATTCTGTATACAGTGGGCACTTGTCCTAATGCCTTATTTGGATTCTAGATTTACCTGCCAGATCCTGTAATAAGATGAATTATTAATACTGTGACTTGACTAAAATAAAAGATCTCTGAGTTTCTTATTAAATATATTGGTATAGGAACTTCACAAGTAGCTTTCTAAAGAGCTCCTTTCTAAAGTAAATACATAACTACATAACTACATATGTAACTACATAACTTCGATCGTTTTATTTAAGTCAATTGAATAGTCAATTAAAAGTAATTTTTAACTATATGCATTATCTTCGATCGTTTTATTTAAGTCAATTGAATAGTCAATTAAAAGTAATTTTTAACTATATGCATTATTACTATTTCTATGAAAGTAATAATAATTTGAATTATATCAAGTCATAATTTAACTTCAAACTAAGGCTTTGTACTTTCTAGAGAAATTTCTAATTCAAAATTTTCACATTAAGGCTAATTATATATAATTTTATAGAAATTGTTTTAATTTAACATGGGCATACTTTCAGCACCTTCTAATTCCTTCAAATATAAAAAATAATAATTCAGAGACTCTGAAACAAGTTTCACAAATTATGGTCAGCCAGCTGTCTCCATTCAGTGTGGGCAGCAAACATTCAGGCTGGCATTTCTACTTTCTGAGTTTCAGCTTCAGAGCTATTGCACTGGACTTCAGTGTTCTTTCTTGCTCCCAGACCCACTTTTACTGTCTTAATTCTTTATAAATTCATTTTTATTGATATATAATATTTTACATTATCTATGGAGTACATGTAATAGTTTGTTAAATGTATAGACTGCATAATAATCAAATGAGGGTATTTGGGATGTCCATCACCTCGGGTATTTATGATTTCTATGTATTAGGTACATTTTATATCTTCTTTTCTGGATATTTTCAAATATATATTAAATTGTTTTTAACTAAAGTCATTCTGTGCTGAAGACACTGGAACTTATTCTTCCATCTAACTGTATGTTAGAACCCACTGACCAACCTCTGTTTATCCTTCCTCCCACATGCTTCCCCTTCCCCATCTCTGGCATCTATCATTCTACCCTCTATCTTTATGAGATCACTTTTTTTTTTAGCTCCCACACACAAGTGAGAACATGTGACATTTGCATTTTTGGTTCTGGCTTATTTCAGTGCCTTAATTCTCGTTATGTGTTGAATCATTTCCCTGCCAAAGATGTTGTAGTCCAAATTTCCAGTACCTGTAAATGCAAACTTATTTGGAAATAGGGTTTTTGTAAATGTAATCTAGTTCATTGAGGTCCTCAGTGTGGGTCCTAATACAGGAGGACTGTGTTCTCATAAAAGGGAATATTCGGACGGGGATAGACATGTACAGATGGAATACAATGTGAAGACACAGGGAGAAGACAGCAGTCTACAAGTAAAGGAGAGAGGCTTGGAAGGCATCCTTTCCTAATAGCCTTCAAATGAACCCACCCTGATGGCACCTCCATTTTTGACTTCTAGACTCTAGAACTGAGGTATTTTTTGTTGTTTAAGTCAGGCAGTTTGTGATACTTTGTTAAGGCAGCCTGAGGAAACTGCTATAATTGTAATTGAATTTCCCTTAGAAAAACATGAAAAAAGTGGGGGCATATGCATTGTGTAGCCAAAGTGCTTTCAGATGAACCCTAAGCTAGCTTGGATAAGTCATCCTGCCTTTTGACAAATTGATATCTGCTTTGGAATACACACATAAATATATATTTGAATATACACACATATATTCATAATTTAAATTTATATATTATATTTCTTTCATAACAACCTAATGTCATATGCTATACATTACTTCTTTTGCTTTTGACTATGAGGTACATATTACATTATTGTAGCATACAGATGAAGATATCAATGATCAGAAAAATTTTGTCACATGTCTAAGATTACAAAGAAAACAGGTGAGAGAGCTATAATTTGACCTTCATTTAGTCTGAAGCCTTAATTACTAAGTTACATTAACTTGAAAAGGGAGAGGGAGAAGAAACTCAGATAAGATTCTACATTAGAAATGTGGCTAGAGGATATAATTAAATTATTGTTCATGGAGAATTTTTGAAGAAAAATACAATTGAGTTTGACCAGAGCATAGTGTAGAGTAGAAGGTAACATATGATAGAAATAGAAGATTAGGCTAGATCTATATTGTGGAAGTCCTTGAATGTGAAACTGATAAATTCTTAAAAACAAACTTACAGATAATATTAATCAGGTTTTTTTTTGCATCTCTTACTTCTGTGTTTCTTAGTGAAACACGCATAAGAAACCCCATTGCTTTTGACATTGGCAACAAAACATCACAATCAACTAAATCCTACATTAGATACTCACCTGTCTTACATATTGTGTTCGAGAATGACATGAAACTGAATAACCCAGCAGAGTTAAAAAAAACTGCATACAGGTAGAGAGTGAACCCAAGGCAATTTCTAGTATCTCTCTGTGTCTTTTCAGCTAAACTCCTGTTAATCCCAGAATGCAGCACGTCCCAAAGTCTAAAGCAATTCTGATTTGCTTGATAATCACCGTATGTTTTGGTTTTACATACCAGTTTTCTTCATATCTATCCAATTTTTTGTTAAAATATAGTGCTGTAAAGTCTGCTATATTTCATACAGTGTATATTTGAAAACAAAACTATTCTCAACAACAATAGTATGTCTATTTATATCAAGGTGATAGATCTAAACCCCATGTACATTTTGATTTTTGTGAATGAATGCACCTTCTGTAGGGATACAGGGATGCCCTTATCAAGCTGTTTATCTCTCTGATATATTTATAATACACTTACTCATATTGCATATGCATATAACTATATATCTGAATAACATATCTGCCTCCACAAATACATATCTGAAATGGAGATTACTTACACCATTTAAAAACATGTTGCTATATATAATTCATTGCCATCTGTTCCTCTGCTTTCTCTTTTATACTCTAAAAATTCCCAGAAAATTATGAAAATCTGTAAGGATTTCTGAAGTCCTATATGTGTTAAATTGTAGCATTTACGTACTGGATTATATTAGGAGACCCAAAACAGAGCACTGGGTTAGGAAGAAGAGTACTAGGAAATTCTTCATGACCTATTACTTCAAACAAAATGCTTTAGCACCTGTGAATCTCAGTTTTCTCATTTTTAAAATTAAAATAATAAGCTTCACATCCCTGTGCATTAGAATGATTTTATTTTATCAGAATGATAATTGTGATAATTGAAAAAACTTTCAAAATATGAAATAATTACAAGTTATTAACATGCCCAGATAACAAAACAAATAATAGCAATTTCAGACTAATTGGAAAGGAAGAAGTAAAAGCCTTCTTCCAGAAGCTCATTAAAAAATGAGAGTTGGTCAATTGACTGTTTTTCAGTGCCTGGAGATATGCTTTCGTTAAGTTCACCAAACATTTGCTGATCATGTACTATTTATTAATGTGTTTAATCCATACTGTATGCCAAACGTAAGTCTAGAAGCTAAGAATAGATCAGTGAAGAGATCAAAGATCTGCTGCCTCATGTAGTATCTAGGTGAGTGAGGAAGAGGGAAACAGACAATAATTAACATCAATAATAAATAAGTTAACCATATTTTCTTGCCTCTAAGATGTTATTAATTCTAAGACCCACCATGGTTTTATGTACGACCAAAAACAAAAAGGCATTGGTAAATAAATATGACAGGCCATTAATTACAAAATTTATTCCAATTTCAGAGATGATACAATGTGAAAAAACAGCATTGCATCTTGGAATCAATAAACTATAGTAGAAAATTACTAGGTCATCAATTACAGGAAAAGAAAAAAGTAGGAGGAAGTGGAATCTGGATTAAGTTGTTTTGTTAAAGCATTAAATAGACTGGTCATTTTATTGTATTGTATTGTATTTTTATTTTTATTTTTTGAGATAGAGTCTCGCTCTGTTGCCAGGTGCCAGGCTGGAGTGCAGTGGCGCAATCTTGGCTCACTGCAACCTCTGCCTCCTGGGTTCAAGCAATTCTCTTGCCTCAGCCTCCCAAGAAGCTGGGACTAAAGGCACGGGCCACTATGCCCAGATAATTTTTGTATTTTTTTTTAATAGAGACAGGATTTCACCATGTTGGCCAGGATGGTCTTGATCTCTCGACTTTGTGATCTGCCCTCCTCAGCCTCCCAAAGTGCTGGGATTACAGGCATGAGCCACTGTGCCCAGCCTAGGCTCGTCATTTTATTAGTGTACTACAGCAGCCATAAGAAATTTCCGCAAACTGGTGGCTTTAACCAACAAAAACATATTTTCTCACATATCTGGATGCCGGAAGTCCAAAATGAAGGTGTCTGTATAACAAGGTATTGCTAAAGGCCCTAGGGAAGAATCTTTGCTTGCCTCTCCTTAGCTTCTGGTGGCTCATAGCAATCCTTGATGCTGTTTGGCTTGCAGTAGCATCAACTCCAATCTCAGTCTCTGTCTTCACATGGCCTTCTCTCCCTGCCTCTGTGCATTCTCTCCTCTTGTTATAAGTCATTGTATATAGGGTCCTCTTTCATCCAGCATGGCCTCATCTTATGACATCAATGAAGAGCCTATTTCCAAATATGTTTACATTCTGAGGTTCCTGGAAAATATGTATTTTGGAGGAGCATCGTTAAATACACTACAACCTTTTTTCATTGAAATAATGAATCTAAAAAGTTGACAAAAGCAAAGTTAAGAGAGATGAAATAAAGCCCAGGTGATGTCACCTCTTTAGTACCTAGTATTTGTCATGCCCAAATAAATCCCTATCCTCTCCAATGGAGTGAATGTCTGAAACTTTCTTAAATTTTTGAGGCAACAAATTCTTACTTTTATTAAAGCCAATTTTAAACCAAATCATATCTATATCAAGAAACTCACAGTAGTTTAATATGGGTGAAATATGAATTATAAAACAGTAAATGGCAATGATTCTGGTGATATAGGCATGGGCCAATTTGTAAAGTGCCTAATGTACCATGTTAAGAATATGAGACTTTGTCTTATGAGTAATAGGGGTCCATTAAATGGTTTTAAATAAGAATTAAAGGATGATAGGACTGAAGTTACATTTAGAAATATCACTCTGAATAGATTGAGCATGGTAGGGTTGGGAGTGGTACGGGGAGGACTAGAATGATTTGGGCAGATGCTACAAATTATCCATCCTTCCCAAGACTATCGTCCTATCTGGACTCTTGCTTCCAAACTTTCTTGCTGCTAACATTTATCTCTCTTACTTTTCTGGAAAATGGCCCTTGCTAAGACAATGATATTTTTATGGGCCATAACATTACTAACATTCACCAATACCATTGTCTTTTGACTTGCTATGTTACTTAAGCCTTTCAGTTCATTTAAAATCTACTTCCCAAATATGTTTTTATTTCTAATGATATATATATAATTTCTCTTCCCAAGTTTCCAGTTCCATTGCTCATATGCAACAAACATAATTATGTCTTATGTGTTAATCAAATCATGGTCATATTTCTTCTTGCTATACTTTCCTCATCTAAATAGAAAACTTTGAGTCTATTTTTCTTATCGCTACCAAGACCTCAGTTGCTTCCTCAGTGCAAGACTAAAGTCCTTTAAGGATTATATTATTGAATATTTTATTTTTTGTTGGAAGCCTTTGGCTTCCTATGTAAATGATTATTTATAGTTTAGCTAATAGCCCTAATGTCGTGTCATAATAAATCTTGTATGTTGAAACAACTCTATTATGTCAAGTAGCTTTAACTTTATAGTGTTTGTACAATGAACCAATTAAAGTGAATTTCTAAAAGAAGAATAATAAAAATAATAATACAATTAAAACATTTATAAAGTACAAACCAGGCTCTATTCTGCTAGTACATAGAAACACAGAACTTAATACAATCAGGTGTTGCTTAATCATTGGGATATGTTCTGATAAATTATGGGACTTTGTGTGAATATCATAGAATACAGTTACACAAACCTCAATGGTTAGCTTATTACACACCTAGGCTATATGTTATAGCCTATTACTCCTAGGCTACAAACCTGCACAGTGTGTTACTGTACTGAACACTGTAGACAGTAATAACACAACAGTGTTTGCATATCTAAACATATCTATAGATGAGAAACAATAAAAATATGGCACATTACCTTATAGAAGAACTGTCATATAGGTGGGCTGTTGACTGAAATGTTGTTATGCATCAGGTGACTGTGTGACAAAACCCTACTCTTCTAATGTTCATCTATAATAAGGAAGAACAATGCTTAACTATAATAAATGTGGTAAGTGATAAGGTATGATGGAGGCATATATATATATATATATATATACATATATACACACATATATATACATCTGTGTATATGTGTATATGTCTGTATATGTATATTTATTTAACTGAAGAAAAAAAGATGAGTTTTTGAATAAATCTGCTGCAAACTTAAAGGTGTATTCAGTTAAACTGGATCTTGAAATATGAGAAGATGTATAGGTAGCTAGTGAGTTTAATTTAAACTGCACTGAATACTATGCAACCATAAACAATGATGAGTTCATGTCCTTCATAGGGGCCTGGATGAATCTGGCAACCATCATTCTCGGCAAACTGACACAAGACCAGAAAATCAAACACCACGTGTTCTCACTCATAGGCAGATGTTGAACAATGAGAACACCTGGACACAGGGAGGAGAGCATCACACACTAGGGTCTGTTGCAGGGGACTAGGGGAGGGACAGCGGTGAGCAGTGAGTTGGGAAGGGCCAACATGGGGAGAAATGCCAGATACAGGTGATGGAGATGAAGGCAGCAAACCACATTGCCGTATATGTACCTATGCAGCAGTCCTGCATGTTCTACACATGTACCCCAGAACCTAAAGTACAATAAAATATATTTAAAGAAATAAATAATGAAAACAAAATAAACTGCACTAAATAGTTAGAGATAGTAGTCAAGTGTAATGAATACAATTCAAAGTCTACAAACTCTAGTCAACAAGAGATGAAATATTTCCTAATTTGATTAAAATTCATTTTGACATCAAGCCTTTAGGCTACCACACAGGTGGAAATTTCAGCTTAAGTCACTTTTGAGACTCTTCCCACAGATCAGTACAAAACTATAGAGAGAAACCATTTCAGTATTGGAGAGGCTTCTTTTGTCATCTGTCACTGGTCAGAAAACCATTGTCCAAATGCATGTGATTTTTTCATGTCTGATGGCTCTGTTGTCTTCAAACCATGGTTGGGGAAAAGGGATAAATAATCAACATCAGAACCATAGAGCTATTTCTTTTTAAAATATTGCCTTTTCTTTAAGGCACAACTAGAAAACAGAGCTCTAGGCCCTGTCACTCATCACTCATGGAATATAAAGACTCTTTTCCTTTTCATTCCAGAAGAATCTCTTTAGTCAGAGGGAAATAGCTTTCCCAAATTTAGTCTTTTATTCCCTAATTTTCCTGTTACACTCATGGAATATTTTCCTGAATAGGCTTAGTGTTTTGTGAGACAAAAGCCAGGAAAATAAGATTTTCTTGAGCATAAATTGTATTTTATGCTCAACTGTATTCTTCCTCCAAGGTAAAACACACACACACACACACACACACACACACAGACACACACACACACATAGCAAAAGAAAACCCAGAATCTGATATCTTCTTGAATACAAAAAAGGGAAAAGAAAATATCTATCTATCTATATACATAGATACCAGATACTGAAAACTATAAAACATTGTTAAAGAAAATTTAAAATGACACAGATAAATGAAAAGATCTCATGTTCATGAATTGGAGGAATAAATACTGTTAAAATATTCATACTACCAAAAATGATATACTGATTTTATTTAATTACCATCAAAATTCTAATGCTATTTTTCACAAAAATAGAAAAAAATTCTAAAATTTGTATATAACCACAAAATACACTGAATAACCAAAGCAATCTTAAGCTAAAAGAACAAAGCTGGAAGCATCACACTCCCTGATTTCAAACAAGAAAGCAGGGTATTGGCCTAAAAACAGACATATCAACCAATGGAACAGAGTTGAAAGCCAAGAAATAAACACATGCACAGTCAATTGCTTTTTAACAAAAATGCCAAGAACACACAATGGGAAAAATTCGGTCTCTTTAATAAATTATGTTGGGAAAACTGGATATTCACACACAGAAGAATGAAATTGGATCTTTATCTCACAATATACAGATATAAATGGAAATGGATTAAATATTTCAACATAAAACAGGAAACCATAGAACTACCAGAAAAATAATACAGGGGGATGATTTCTTAGATAGGAACCCAAAAGTGTGGCAAAAGCAAAAATAGACAAATGGGATTGCATCAGTATAAAAGCTTCCATGTAGAAAAGGGTACATTCAACCCAGTGAAAATACAACCCACAGACTGGAAGAAAATATGTGCCAACAATACATCTGATAATTTGCTAATATCCAAAATATATAATAAACTCAATAACAATGAAGAACTCAATGACAAGAAAATGGCCCAGGTATAAACTGGATAAATGGTTTGAACAGGCATTTCTCAGAAGGATACATGCAAATGGTCCACAGATCCATGAGAAAATGCTAAACATCTCTAATTATCAAGGAAATGCAAATTAAAACCACAACAGGATACCACCTCACACCATTTAGAATAGCTATGATCAAAACTACTAAAGCTAACAAGTGTTGACAAGGATGTAGAGAAAAGGGAACACTTGCAAACTGTTCATTGGAAAGTAAATTGGTAAAGCTGTTATGGGAAACAATATGGAGGTTTCTCAAAAGTTAAAAATTAGCATATTTTCATATGATCCAGCAATCTTGCTTCTGGGTACATATATTAAAAAAGTAAAATTAATATCTTGAAGAGATATCTGCAGTCCCTTTTTTATTACAGCATTATTCACCATAGCCAAAATATGGAAAGTATCTAAATGACCTAAAATTAAAGAATGGATGAAGGTTATTAGTGGGTAATAAGCTCCTAAATGCATGTTCAAAATCATTAGCTGTTAGGGAAATGAAAAACCACAATAAGATAGTACTTCCCACCAACTAAAACAGGTATAAAAGACAGAAAATAAAATGTGTTAGTTTCTGGAGGAGAAACTGGAGCCTTTATGCATTATCTGAGGCTATATAAATGGAATAGTTTCTTTGGAAAATGGTTTGGTAGCTCCTTAGGATGTTACACCGAGCTCCTATAAGATGAAGTGATTCTAATCCTAGGTTAATACCCAAGGTAAATTAAAATATATGTCCACATAACACTAGGACAATGGATGTTCTTATCATCATTTTTTATAATAGCCAAAAATGGAAACAACACAAATTCCCATCAACTGATGAATGAATAAATAAAATGTGATATACTGATGCAATAAAATATTATTTGGCAATGGAAAAATGGAGTAATGTACTGATACATGCTCTAGCAAGAATTAAAAAAAAATACTGTGAGAAGTCAGTAACAAGATTGAAGCAATAATAAAGAGTTTCCCAGTAAAGAAAAGCCTGATACCTGACTGCTTCATTGCTGAATTCTACCAAACATCAAGAGTATCAATACTACTCAACGTTTTCTAAAAAATAGAGGGGTAGGAAATATTTCCAAACTCACTCTATGAGGCTAGTGTTATTCTGATACCAAAACCAGAGACACATCAATAAAAGAAAATTACAGGCCAATTTCTCTGATGAATATTGATGCAAAAATCCTCAACAAAGTACTGGAAAACATATATGATTTAATTTATGTGAAAAGTCTAGACTAGACAAATCCATAGAAACCAAAGATAGATTAGGGGGTTACCTGGACATGGGGGAAGTGCTAGAATGCTAATGGTGGGGACTGTTTTTGGGGTTGGGTTTTTATGGAGGATGGGGTAATTAAAATCTTCTAAAATTGATTTATGATGATGGTAGTAGAACTCTGTCAACATAGAAAGTACCACTGAATTGCATACTTATATTGGATGAATTTTACGATATGTGAATTATATCTCAGTAAAGCTGTTTAAAAAAGAAAAACGGGGCCAACTCTTAGCTCTACTATATAATAGCCCATGAATCTCAGCCAATGCTAGAAATAAGCATTATCATTCAGGAAAGGAAGACACATTAATCCAATGAATAATTCAGTAAAGTATAAATATAATTATACAAAAATCAAATTATTTCCTTTAAACCATCCATTACCACTAAAAATTAAAATAGAAATAAAATGGGACAAAGATTTCAGAATTGGAAGATACATCATGTTCCAGGAGAGAAAGATTAACTTTGCTAAGATTCCATTTTTTTTTTTTTGCAAAACTCTACTGTGTTAATTGAAACCCAACTAAAATTATGGTGACATTCATTTGGTTCTTAACAGAATTATTCAGAAGTTTATCTGAGATTAGTAGTAAATTTTGATATTTTCTTATGCATTTTATATCAATTGATTAAATATATACTTTGTATAATAAAATGATTTGAAATGTTAAAATATGTTAATGTATATTTAATTAGAATCCCAGAAGGAAAAAGTAAAAAGCATGATGTATAAGTAGTTATTTGGAAGAGATTGTGTTTGTGGACTTTTCAATATTCATGAAATATATTAATTTTCATGTTCAATAAACCCAAGTAGTGCAAAGCAGAATTTATTTACGTAAAAATACACTTAAAGTCATCCCAGAAAACAAACAAAAAAACTTAAAAAAATCAAGGCAACAGTTAACTTTTAAGAAGTAACCTAACAAAAAATAAGAGAAAACATTATAAAAGTAAGAATTAGACTGATAGCTGACCCATTAACAGAAAAATGTAACCAGCCAACTTATAATTCTTTACCCAACAAAAATATCCTTTAACCATAAAAAGTAAATTGACTTTCTTATATAACAAAACCAAATTCTAATAGAATTCAATTCCAGTAGACATGCATAGGGTGTATGTACGTACACAAATGCACATCCATATATATATTTATATATATATATATATACACACACACACACACACACACACATATACATGCACATAAAAGATATTCCTCAGCAATTCAAGCAGAACAAAACAATTTCAGATATAAATTTGGAGATAATGATGAGAATAAAGTGCGACAAATACTTAAATATATGTGTTAATTTATATAAACATTGTGTTGTAATAAATAATAATTTCTCATGGTACATTGAATAGCAAATAATATTTGAGTGGAAAAATGTATTTAAATATTTCTAATATGCTCCTTCTTTTACAAGTTCCTGGAAGTGGTTAATATATCAATTAACATAAACATTGATAGATCAATGATGCATGTTTTAAAGTCTATGGTAATCAGTAAAAGACTTCATAAGTATGTGAAACTTCCAAACTGAAAAGAAAGAGAAATGCTAGTTTTAAATACTAGATCTATCTAAAAGAAATGTCAAAAGCACTAGAAAAGAAAATTAGATCAGAGAGGATAAATATAAATCATAGTGTAAGATAAGACATATACACCCAAATATATTAGTGATTTCACTAAAATATATTTACTAGATGTTACAATTAAAAATAAACATTTTCAGTTTATCTAAATAAGAATTTTCATTTTCATTGCTAGGTAAAAATATGAGATTCAAATATTAATATAAATGTTAAAATCTTCAAATGAAAACTATGGAAATTATAGTGAGAAATTACAATGTCAGTGTTGAAATTAATAAAATAGTTTAAAGACTTTTGCCAAAAGCTTGTTTTATGCAAAGAACAAAAAAATTGATAAATACCTGGACAGGGTGAGAGAGTGTGCATGAGAAAATAAAGAAGTAAAAGGAGGAGGAGGAGGAGAACAGCAGAGGAGAGAGAAAGCAAAAATAACAGATATAATTACATACTTATTGATATGATTTGGATCTGTGTCCCTTCCCAAATGTCACATCAAATTGCAATCTCCAATGTTGGAGGAGATTGGATCATAGGAGTGGTTTCCATGTTTAACACCATCCCCCCTTAGTTCTGTCATCATGATCATGAGTTACCGTGAGATCTGGTTGATTAAAAGTGTGTGTCACTTCCCCTGTCTCTCTTCCTTCTGCTCCACCCACATGAAGGTCCCGCTTCCCCCTTTGCCTTCCACCGTAATTGTAAGTTTTCCGAGGCCTCTCCAGACCCAGAAGCCACTTTTCACCATGTATAACTTGCAGAACTGTGAGCCAATTAAACCTCTTTTCTTCATAAATTACCCAGTCTCAGATAGTTCTTTTTAACAGTAGAAGAATGAACTAGTATAGAAAGTTGGTACTGAAAACTTGGGCATTGCTTTAAAAATACCTGAAAAGGGGGAAGCAACTTTGCATCTAGGTAACAGACAGAGGTTGAAAGAGTGTCGATTGTGCAAAAGAAGACAGGAAGATGAGGAAAAATTTGGAACATTCTAGAGACTTGTTAGATTGTTGTGACCCAAACGCTGGTAGTGATATGGACAATGAAGTCCAGGCTGAGGAGGTCTCAGATAGAAATGAGGAACTTATTTTATGTAACCAGCTTAAATTGATACCAAGACAATTGGCTAAAAAAAAATGAAAAGAAAATTACAGGCTAGTATTATTTGTAAATATAGATTCAAACTTTCTAAATGATGCTAACCAACAGAATCCAGCATTATATGAATAAGATATCAAGTTGCAGTTTTTCCAATAATTCAGAGCCCGTTTGAGTCTTGAAGAGACATTTGTGCATTCATGTTTATAGCAACATATTTCACAATTACTAAAACATGGAACAAATCCAAGTGTGTTTATTTGGCTGAATAAATAAGAAACATTTATACTTGGCCTTTAAAAGAAGGCCATTTGCAATATGCTACAAGATGAATGGACTTTGAGGACATTATGCTAAACAAAATAAACTAGTCAAAACAAATACTATATGACTCCACTTACGTGAAATAACTTGAGTAGTCAAAATCATAAAGACATAAAGTAGAATGGTGATTGTCATGCCCTAGAGGGGAAGGGGGCAATGGAGAGTTATCTTTAAATGGGTACAGGGTTTGAGTATTACAAGATGAAAAGAGTTATGGAGATTGGTGATGGTGATGATTGCACAACATTATAAATGTATTTAATACCACTGAACTATCAGCAATGAATAAGATGGTAACAATTATGGTATGTGTAATTTACCATGATAAGAAACAAACAAAAAAATCTATGGAATGTATTTCATTAACAAAAAAGAAAAGCATTCAATAATCTCAATTTTTACACTGAAAATAATATTTGAGAAATTCAACATACATGTAAGAATAAAATCCTTAGCAAACCAAGAATAAAGACAAAGTTCTTAATATTATAGAGGAAAATTTAAACAAAAACACAAAGTCAGTATACATTATACTTAATGTTATAATGTTAAAATATTGATATCAATTAAAAGGAAAGGGTGTCTACTGTTACCACTTTTATTCAATATTTTAATATTGGTTTTAGAAACAAGAAAAATATAGTATATAAATATTAGAATGGAAACAAACTGCCATTTTTTTTGACAACATTAGTTTAGTGAAAAAATTAGAATCTGTAGATCTGTTTTTTTAATTGCTTAATTTAGCTAAACCATTGGATGTAATATCTTTTTTAACAACAAAAGCAGCAAAAGTACATTTTAATGTTGTCATTTACAATAGTGTCAAATATGTCAAATACCTAGAATAAGTTGAAATATGTGCAAGATTTCTATACAGAAATTTAGAATTCATATTATGCACAATTAAAACTTTAAATACATGGGAATTATGCTATATTTATGGATTAGAACACTAAATTATGTGAAGATCTCAGGTTTCTACAAATGGATCTATAGATTCGGTGAAACTCCAACAAAAAATGACCTTTATCTGTTTGACTTGACAAACTCATTCTAAAATATAAGTGAAAATGCAAACATATAGTAAAACTAAAATGATCTTAAAGAACAAGATGAGAGAACTTCTTTTACTGAACATCAAAACTTATTTATAAAATAATATTAATCCAGATAATATGGTACTATAAGGATAAGTAGAGATAAATAGACTTTTTAAGTGAAATATAGAGTCCAGGAAAAGTCTTATACAACTTTGAACTATTAATTTATGGTAAAGATGATACTTCAAAATAAGGAGAAAATAATTGTATTTCAACTGAGAAAAATTGGATAACTGTATAAAAATGAAATTAGACCTTCACCTCACCCCATATATATACAAAAAAGGTCAAATCTTGGTAGATTGTAGACCTAAATGCAAAAGGCATGAAAAGAGAAAGAGATGGAGATAAATATATGTAAGAAAGTTGAAAAGTTAAGCCACAGAATAGGAGATGACTTTAATATATAAAATTGACAAAATGCTTTTATGCAGAGTAGAAATTCCTCAAATTGATAAGACAAAGACTATCAATCTAAATATTCTGAAGACAAATATTCTAAAGGCCAAATATTCCAAAGACAAAGAATCTCAAACCCAAATAATCGAAAATATTTGAGAAACTTTAACATATCACTAATGAGGATATCCAAAATGGCCAATAAACACGAATTGTGCCAAATCTCTAAATAACCTAAATATCTGTCAAAACCAAAATGGAATAATTGTGTATAGTTTTAAAGTAGAATAACAAACAGTTATGAAAATGAATGAACACTTAGCAACAGTGGCATTAATATAATGCTGAGTTAAAGAAGCAAACACGAAATAAAACATAACATGTGATTTCATTTCTATAAAACACAAAACGTGGAAACAAAATTATAATCTTTAAGATTTCAAGTGGTAAAGAAAATAAAGAAAAATTAAGAAATTATTAACATAAAAGTCAGGGGTAAACCTGCAGTAATCTTTATGGTGAATGTAGAGGCCTGTTCCCTCTGGGTTATTATCACCGTCTTACTTACTTTTTGTGGTAAGCATGTGGGTATTGACTTCATTAAGCTCTATGTTTTTCTGCCATGTATGCTTACAAATGTGTGTTTTATCTCACAGTAAAATGTTTTAAAATAAATTCCATAGAACAAATGATAGACATTTAAGCATATTATTAAATATACAAAGGTAACAGAAGAGTTGAATTTAATAATATAATCAGTAACATTCTCAGGAAAAAGGAAGCCGTGAGATGGAAGTTAGCACAATTAAGCTAAATCTCTCATTTTTCAAGCAAGACAATTGCCTAAAGTTAAAGAAATTAAGTTTTAACTTTATCATTTATGTTGTTTATTACCACCAAAAAGGTGTGTGTGGGTTTGTGCACCTGTCAACATGGATGTATAAACTGTTGACCATAATGAGAGGGTCAAGGATGAAAACCTAGACTTCTCCTTTAGGGCTACTATGTACCCTTTGTTTTTAATTATCTGCATACATCACTAAATACTGATGATTATAGTTGAATTAGTTTAAAAGTACCAGAGGGCCCTATGTAAGATTTTACCAGGGAACAATTTTTGATAACATAGTGATATAACCCAGTAAAAATTAAATTATGGTGATAATGGAGGTCAAATTTCTACGGCCATCCCTGATATTCAGAAAGACACTAAGATGAATCATCTTCTCAGCATCTCACCCTATGTTCCAGCAATAGGGATTGACCACTCATTTTGAACTTGTCTTTAATGGGTACACCTTGCTGGATGGGAGATATTTGTCTTCCATTCCTTTCCATACATTTCCTTCTCAAGTTGGAACTGCTCATCATAATCTCATGTCACTGTCTTCTGTTCCTGCTCTCTCAGGCTCATTAGTCTATTCTAATGAATAAACCTGATTTTATTCCAGCCTGACAGCTTTGTGTTTCAGTTACAAATTCTGGGATGTGCAAAGATGAAGATATTATTTATTACCCAAACAGTGACATTTTTGAGGGACAAAGAGATTATTATTAATTAACTACCTTGGGAGACGGGTAACATTGTTGTTTACACCATGTCTGCCTCAATCCTTGGTCATTTATTGCTAAAAAAGAATTGTGTTTATATTCTTAGATTGCAATGCATATCTTCGGTTGATTAAAAATCATTTACCTTCCAAATTTGTGGGCAGTATTCTGTCCACCATTAACAGAAATTTAAAGCTAGAAACCTTGAAGAAGCCTGCTCTTATATTTCTCATGATTTTATAATATAGACAAATCCTACATAACACACCACACACACACACACACACACACACACACACATATTTGCAAATCGTGTTCACAAGTTAAATGACTCACTGGGAAGTACAGTAAATGCTAGGCAATTTTCTGTATTTGAAAAAGTCACAGACTGGCCTGACTCAAGATACTTATTTGTAAAAGTACAATTATTTTTGAGAGCACAACAAACTAAGTCAACTATCTGATCCAAAAAAGCTAAAGCATTTAAAAGTATTCAAAATGGTGGCACTCCTACTTACTAGTAGCATCTTGTGAAACACTGTTCATGTAGCTTATAGAAAGTTGGGTATTCCTTTGAAAAGTATGTCAACTACAAAGTTTCTAATTACATTTGTATTAATGAACATGTACAGTGAGCTGCATGCAACTAAGGCACAAATATAACAGTGACAGAAATTAGATAAATATTTGCTTTTGCTACATGTCAAAGTCGGAAATAGTAGATCTTTTCCATGAAGAGCTCTGAGTTGTTATGCTTGAACTATAATCCATGGTGCTAGGCCTTGAACTCTTTTTATCTTCTTGCTCTGTCTTTCATGAGATGTCATACCTCTCTGTTCTGCTTGTTTGAGATGACTCTAAAATGACTCCTCACTTTCTTTCCAAGTTAGCTGAAAAGAAACACAGGAGGGCAAAGCCACACCCATTTCTTTCAATGATATAACCCAGAAGTCCCAACTTTAGCATATATCTCACTGGTCAGAACTTAGTCATTTGCCCGAACCTAGTTAAAAAGGAGGCTGGGAAATTTATTACTTGTCCTAGTGTCTATGTACCCAATTAAACATTCATTTCATTGGAAGTAGGAGGAAGTATATATACTGGAGACAGCTGTCATTCATTGTCTCCTTCAACAAGTACTAACAGTACTGATTCACATTCCCCAGAAGCATAAAGTCTAAATGGGGGAAAATGTACAGACTTTTGAGCATAGTTTGCAGTAGAATGTGACAAATAATCTCTCTAAAGAAGCAAAAAAACAATACTATCAGCAAATGAAACATGTGAGAAGAAAATCAGTTCTGATTGGGAAACTGAATAGACATTACATAATTGAAGATATTTAAAATTGTAATTGGGAAAATAAAAATTATTAATTATCAACAGATGAAGAGTGATTACAAGGAATTCCCAGGAGAAAATATAATCAGTGAAAATGTTTCTTTTTTTGAAAAAATGCAGGACAAATTTAATTTGGCAGTAGTTTAGGTTTCATTCATTCTTTTAGTTAAACTATGTTTGTACTGAATTATTACTTATTCTGCCTTCTTATTTATTCATTCATATATCTAATATTATTTACCACCTACTTACTACGTGCTAGATTATGTGTTCGTGAGCCCTGAGAATACTGCCATAAACTCTGCCTTCAGGGGCCTTAATATACAGTGAAGAAAACAAACAATAGCCGATATTTACACAAGAATATTATCACAAGTATTATGTTGGGTGTTGTTTTGGATTAAATATTTATGTTCCTGCAAAATTATATGTTGAAATATTAAGTCCCAATATAATGATATTAGGAGGTATTGACTTTGGGAATTAAAAAGCTCAGAAGAGCGAGCCCACATACATGGGATTAGTGCCCTTATAAAGAGACCCCAGAGAGCTATCTCATCCTCTTTCTACCATGTGGAATTATGAGAAGTCAGTAGCCTGCATCCCAGAAGAAAGCCCTTATTAGAACTAAATCATACTGACATCCTTATCTCAGACTTCCAGCTTCCAGAACAATGAGAAATACATTTTCATTGATTATAAGACATACAGGCTCTGGTGTTTTCTTATAACAATCCAAACCGACTAAGACAGAAATTAATAATAAGCCTTGGTGATGGAGCGACTGCTGTAATGAACTACTAAAAATATGAAAGCAGCTTTGCACCTGAATAATGGGTAGAGACTGGGTTGAAGTACATGTAAGAGAAAACCTAGATTGCTGTGAATGTACTTTTAAAGGTAATTATGGTGAAAGCTTCTAAAGAAAACAATAGAGCTTTAGATAAAGCTTCTGTCTTCTCAAATAATACTTACATAACCATAAGTAGAATGTTGGCAGAAATATGAATGGCAAAGACCATTGTGGTAAGATTTTACATAGAAATAAAAATGAAACATATTATTAGAAACTATAAGAAAAGCAATCCTCTTAATAAATGAGCAAAGAACATGGCAATTGAATATTTATCTAAGAATATTTATAAGCAAAAAGGTTTAAAGTTGCTGGTTCTTCCTGATTTCATACAGTAAAAGTTGAAAGGAAGCAAATGAATAAATTCCATTTGACCCAGCAATCCCATTACTGGGTGTATACCCAAAGGATCATAAATCGCTCTATTATAAAGACACATGCACACGTGTGTTCTTTGCAGCACTGTTTACAATAGCAAAGACCTGGAACCAACCCAAATGCACATCGATGATAGGCTGGACAAGGAAAATATGGCACATATACACCATGGAATACTATGCAGCCATAAAAAATGATGAGTTCATGTCCTTTGTAGGGATGTGGATGAATCTGGAAACCATCATTCTCAGCAAACTAACACAAGAACAGAAAATCAAACACCTCATGTTCTCACTTATAGGCATGTGTTGAACAATGAGAACATATGGACACAGGGAGGGGAGCATCACCCACTGGTGTCTGTTGGCAGGGGCTAGGGGAGGGACAGTGGGGAGTGGGGATGTTGGGGAGGGGTAACATGGGGAGAAATGTCAGATATAGATGATGCGGGGATGGAGGCAGCAAACCACCTTGTCATGTATGCACCTAAGCAACAATCCTGTATGATCTGCACATGTACCTCAGAACCTAAAGTACAATTTAAAAAAAGAGAGAGAAGAAAAAACCAACAAACAAAAAAAAAAAAAAAAAAAAACAACAAGAAAAAACATGGAATCGCTAAGCAAAAAGAAACCAGAAATTAAAGACTCGGAAAACTCTTGGCATTTTAATATTACTAAAAACAATAAAGAATGTTCAGAAAACAAAACTAAGGGTAGGGTAGGCAGATCACTTTATTAGAAGATTAGTGTGGGTATGAACCACCAGAGATATAATCAACCACCTTAGCAAACATCAGAAATAGAGATGAGATTGTACTAGCAAAAACACTCCTAACTGGGGCTGAAGGAAACAGAAAATGGGACAAAATGAAGGAAAAGTTGCATTTCCTAGGCTGTACAAGACTGGATTATAGAGCTATAGACACTGTGAACACCTGCTATATTTAAGACAAGAGAAGAAGAACTCCAAAGGCAATTTAGAGATCAACAATTCTGCCACTCCTACACAGGTCCAAAATGCACAGGCATGGGGCTGGGAGAGGGCTCCCTTCACCTTGATTTCAAAAGGTGTAGCCATTTTATAAAACCCTAGATGTTCAACTTCAATCTTGAGAACTGCAGGATGGGTAGGGCCACCACAGAAAACCACGACAGCACACTGCTGAGCTGTCAGGGTGACATTGCAAGTCCAGAAGTTGGAAAAGCCACCCTAGTGGGTCTGACTGGCAAAGCATTGAGCCAAAGATGCTCAATCTTAATGTTTAATGCTTAATCTCAAGCATTAAGATTTAATGGAGTATGTACTATTAGATTTTGAATTTACTTGGGATCATTCCTTTTATTTTCTATTTCTCCTTTTTGAAATGAGAATGTCTATTCTATGCCTATCTCAACATTGCATTATGAAAGCACATAACTAATCTGGTTTCACAGATTTACAGCTGAAGAGATGGTGTGTTATAATACAATATATAGGAGAAGGAATGTAGGTTAGGTAGGTGGTCAGAGAAGGACTCTGTGACAAGGTGATATTTCATGAGACTGTGAGAATGATAAAGTGATATATGTATTAGTAAGAAGTATCCCAGGCAGTAATGTAAGAATATGTAAAGACTGTAAAATGGGGGAAAAGTATGGAATGTTAGAGGAATTGAAAGTGTTAGGAAGCAGGAATTATTAACAGAGAAGTGAGAGGGTGTCAGATCATGTTTAATTGTCATGGTAATATTTTAGATTTGTTACTTTATCCTGAGGTTAATGGAAAGCCATTGAAAAGATTTAATCAAAGGAACATATAAGTCACTTAAATTTAATTTTTTAAGGAAATAAATGAAGGCACACTAGAGAATGAAAACTATAAAAATCAAGGCAAGGTGGAGCTAAAAACATTAGATGAATGACATCAGATCAGCGAGGGGCTTGAATGTCATGTGCAGAAATATAGACTTTATTCTGGGGTCAGTAGAGAAACATTAACTACATAAATTGGATTCATTTTTCTAATATGTTCTGTCCAAAGTAAATAAAGCATTTAATACCCCCATTTACTTATTAGAAACTTCAGAGAATTAAGTTTAAATTAAAACTGCTATCAAAGTCATGATCCAGATGTGCAATACGAACAAACCAATTCAAAGAGCAAGTTAGCAGCATTGCAGAAAACCTGGCCTAAGGTCCAAGCACTAAAGCCTACCCTTCCACCAACAGTCTCATTGCACCAACATCCTATAAATGAACAGTTCTCTCCAAGACACACAGCTCAGTCATTCCTCTTAAAGTATGCCTCATATTATGCATGGCTCAAACAAATATGTCTGGGGCAATTTTTCTGAAATATTTAATATGTAAAAATCATGTATGTGGGTGCACATGTCATGAGCTTGTAATGTTCGTGTGTTGGTGGAGAGGTCACAGAGAAACAAAATGCTGCTTTTATATATACATAAATTTTCTCAAAAAACTACATATATTACATATGCATAAATTACAAATCATAAATTTATATATAAATTATATGTGTGTGTGTATATATATAGCCGTATATGGACACACAAGTGCATATGTATGTGTGTACATATGTGTGTGTGTATGTGTGTATACACACAAACACAGGATGATTACATTTTCTTTTTCCTTTTCTAGCATTGTGGTGGTATGCTGATAAAGGGCAAGTTCATTACTGCATGATGGATTTTCTAAAAAGGAAAATAAAAAGCAAACTTTGGTTTTACTTGCAGGTTAGATTGATAATTTACTTAGAAAACAGTGCTTTTGAGTTAAGGACATTAGACCATTATTAAAAATTCACTATTATTTTCCACTTAAATCTATTTTTCTTTTGATATTAGACTTTCACCACTGAATATAGACCAGTATTAGTATTATATAATATTACTGCTTTTTTATTGCATGGTACAATAGAAAGATTTTTTAATACTTTAATGAATAATTTTAGCCTCCTTTCTGAATAGCCTCAAATAACTAAATGCCATCTATTTGTTCCTTTTGATTTTTGAGAAAATTTCCCAGGTTTCGTTTCCTAGGAAATAGTTCTCTGTCATGGAGGAATGAATTTGGACTGATTAGCTGCTTTACTTACTTAACCTATCATTTTTGGCACAGGATTGAACATTCTGCTGTGAAAAGAGATGTGTTGGTATGGAAGGACTGTGTTCATTTATATGATAGACATCAGCCAGACATGAAAGCCAGGACATTGAAACAAGAACTGGTTAGAAATGGGTTCCAAAACGGATTTGTCCACTTACTAATTGTGTAAACTTAAGCAAGTCACTTAAATTGCATTGATCATCAGTTTCTTATCTTTAAAATAAAACGGGGAGATTCCTGCTACACCTGCCTTTGAGATTTGTTGAGGAGATAATGGATATGATAGAGGTATAGCTCCTAAATTCTTTCTTTCTCTCTCTCTCTCTCTCTCTCTCTCTCTCTCTCTCTCTCTCTCTCTCTCTCTCTCTCTCTCTCTCTCTCTCTCCTTTCTTTCTTTCTTTTAGGTTGAGTCTTGCTTTGTTACCCAGGCTGGAATGCAATGGCGCGATCTCTGCTCACTGCAACCTCCACCTCCTGGGTTCAAGCAATTCTCCTGCCTCAGCCTCCTGAGTAGCTGGGATTACAGGCGTCTGCCACCATGTGTGGCTAATTTTTGCATTTTTAATTGAGGTGGGGTTTCATCATGTTTCTCAGGCTGGTATTGAGCTCTTAACTTCAGGTTATCCATGCGCCTCAGCCTCCCAAACTGCTGGGATTACAGCCACGAGCCAGTGCTCCTCATTTATAATCTCATGCAACGAATAGTCTAGTGAAGCAGTCTTGTAAATATTGGCATTAACAACTCAAAGCACCAGGAGTATTGTTGTAGAATGACGGAAGACACAACATGGGGCACAAAGCGGTAGTGGGTGGGGAAAGCCAGGAAGGCACTATGGAGGTAGTAGGCATGGAGCAGCATCTTGATATTTAAGTTAATGTGCTTCCCAGGCAGATAGGATGGGCTTGAGTATTCTATGCAGAAGGGATAAAATGAGGAAAAGTAGGAAACAGCATAGTATGTTAGGCACAATAACAAACTATCTAGTATTTCTGGAGCACAAACTGTGAGGCTATGGGAATCCAGAGGTAGAAAGCAACCAGATCATGGTAGCTTTTCAAGCCACAATAAGGAAGTTGACTTTATTCTGCAGAAAATGGAGATATTTGCTTTAGGATCCTCTTCCAAATGTTCACATAGTATCCTTCATTGTCCTGTGGTGGAACACTAATTTTAGAAGACACTGTAATCAACTGTATTCTTGTTTGTTTGCTAAATGAACTGTGAGTACCTCTTATCTCTAGCACCTTGAAGTGTTCAGGATGGAATAGGAGCTTAGCAAATACTAATTTAATAAATGAATTAAGCAAATATTTTAACTTGGGGAGTGACATGGCATAGATTTTCTTGTTATATTAGTCACGCTGGCAAAACTAGACCAGAGTAGTTAGTAGATGTGAAAATAAAGTAATGATGGTTCTCTCATTTTGTATCTTCCCACTAAAGTTTGGCTGCTGATAGTCAAGTTTTATTAGATTACCCCAACCATGAAAGATATAAACCACAAATAAGATGCCAACGTGTTCACTGAAGGTACAAACAGAGTAATTGATATCATGGAAAAAGAAAGTAATCGTAAAAGAAATAAAGCAACAGTGTGCCTGTTTAGTAAAACCTGTTTATTTGATCTAATATTCCTGAAATTCTTTATTAAATATCCTAAATTTTATAGAACTTTTGTTACAAATTAATGTTACAGCAAAGGGTATATTTTTGGAGTGTGCTCATTCGAGCTGTGGAAATAGTAATGCTTAGAGGTGTTAAATAACTTCATTAGCTTCTTATTTTGAAATTTTCTTCTCATAATTGAATGTACTATCACAGTCAGTGAACATAGCATCTCATCCATTGTTTTTCTAGAGTGAGTAATATACTACTTGGATAAAATTTCTGGGTTTAGAAAACCAACGGTTTTATGGGAGTCAGTCCAATTCATTTTTCCTTAGCATCATGTCAGCAGTGGAGCCACCTAAATTATAATAAACCTTTACATACCCATTATAAATATCATAAGATTATGATTTTTTAATTTAGGGTCAGGAAAATGAGTACTTGTTGATAATTTTCTTCTCTTTTTTCTGGAAAGTGTGTAATTTTTCCTAAAATTAACAGATGATGAATTATGTGCTAAAAGGGAGATTTGAGAAAGTAGAATATAGTTTTATGCTAGGGCATTGGCAAATGGAAATAATATTTGAGAAGATGGAAGAAATATTTTGAAATGAATTTTATTAAATCTTTTGTCTCTTAAGTGGATTCTGTATCTAAGTCATATCAGCTTTTTTAAACCTTGGTCCTGAATTTATAACTGAATGCATAGTAGTTTAATCTGAAGAAATCTAAGTGCAGCCCAGAGGCCAAGAGAGATGGAGAACTGTGCTATTAATGCAAGAAACTGATAAACACCTTCTGAACAATTCAGTGTAGAAATGTGTCCAAAGGAAGTTGCTAAAAACTAAAAAGCACACCCAATCATAATAACGTTACAGTCACTATCGCATATATTACATAATGGTTCACAGGCCTCTGCCATGTAAGTCACTGAAGCTTGATGTTATTCTGCTGGCAGCATAAAAGGCAAAACATATATTCAGCTTTGCAGTCTAATCTTCCCAATTTTTGATGATGAAGACAGCTGACAAATCTTTAGCTTGGAGCCATCTGAATCTGATACCATAATGTAGAAACCTGGGATCTTGGCCTCGTGATTATACCATGCCTCTAATATCAATTCTCCTGTTGATATTAAAAGTGATGACAATCTGAGAAACAGATTATCTAGAAAAGTTTTCACACTCAACTCTCCCTGTAGTCATTCTAATAGTAGTCTGAAATTGAAACATCTACTATTTTCTCATGGTTTTATAAATTTAACTATACATCTTGGTCCTTAAAACCTAAATGTATGAATTCAGTTTGATTCCTCTCTACTTGCTGTAAGGTAAAGAAACTTGAATAATTAAACTCTATGTATTCATCGAAAAATTGTCTGAATCAAATAATTTTCTGTAAGTCGATCTTGAGATATTTATATAACATGGAATTTCTGAAATCTAAACAAGAACAGTCCATTCATTCAGAGAGTAGAGTGGTTTTATTTTATTCATGGTGCTCCATGTGACAATCATAGTGGAAGAGCATGCCTAAATGCAAGGAACAGTATAGTACAATGGTTTAAGAGGAAGCTTTCTGGAGTCGGACTGAGAATGCTGAAATACTAGATTTACCAATAATTATCTTTCTGACCTTCAGCAAGAAAATTGACCACGTTGAGCCCTAGTGTACTTATTGTGAATAGAGAAAATAGTTATCTGCCTCAGAGGCTGTAGGGATTGCTGGTACTATATATCAAGGACCTGACACACTGGCTAACACAAAATATGGGCTTGATATGCAGTAGCTATTATTGTTAATGTGACAATTTTCATTCCAATGTTATATTTATTTATAAATTGATAACCATAATTTGCCTGCCATTTCTAAAGAGAAAAAGTGATTTTCTTTCTTTCACATATAATATGCCTTTGGAACAGAATAGGCTGCCATTGTTGATGTTACTTTATTTAACATATTCTGGTGATATTTACCCAGTGTTGTTATGCAAATAATTTACTGTCCATAATTGGCTTTTGAGAGTTGAAGGAGGAAATTTAGAGCTCTTCATTACAAGACTTTTCACAATAGTAGAGATCAGTTTTTAGAAAGCAAAATGCTTTTGACTTGCTTAATACTTTAAATTCATTATCATGTATTTTTCTGTTTCACTGTTTTTAGAGGCCAAATTGAGGTAAAATGTTCTACCTGAAGTTAATTCAATTTTCTTTTTCCCTGCAGGAATGTCTAAAAATCTTTGCTGCCTCTTATATTTAAGAGTGAGTTATTAATAGGCTGGGCAGCCAGGCACTCTCCTATTACAATTTCAGATTTTATGATATTACATTAAAATGGTTACCAGCTTCCTATGACATTCTAATTAGCCAGAGCACTGTTAGTATTGATGATAAAGCAGTCTAACAAGAAACACGTTATGCCAGAAACCTTAGCTACCATAACTGTCAAGGTTCAGACCATTAGATAAATATCACCACATGATTACCTCTACACTCACCCAATCACTGATATGTACACAAATATGTGTGTATACATATATGTGTATATAAAAGACAATATTTTTGAATTGAGACCTGCTTTCCCCAGCAGGTTTATTATCTGATATATTACTCAAATATGAAGAAGGTCATTTCTCTAAAATAAATTCTCAATATTAACTTATAAGTATCCCTAGAATGGAATAAAGTTATAGTGGAAAATTATGTTATGCACAAATTTGTATTCTTATATTTTACTAATAAGACAGGGATGTTATTTCAATTCTGATGGACTTAGAATGAAGAAAAACAAAGTATGAAGAGAAAAGAGAATTAAAGTGGAAATTTATGTAATAAAGATTTGCATTAGAAAAATTAAATCTGGGTTCTTGAACAGCATTTAAGCATCTGTTATCAATGAGAAAACTGTGTAAAAGATAAATGTCTCAGAACATTATAAACAACATAGAAATAAGTGACAACATTAAAATACAGTGAATATTTGAATGGGTAATTGGTTGGTTTTTCTAGAAAGGAAGGAAGTTCAAGAAGCCTGTTACTAATAACATTTGGTGAATGAATTATTTGTTGAGTCTTCATTATTATTCACATAAGGTATTTAAAATTCCACTGTTTCTTTTGGGATTTACTGTGTACAGCTTGGTTTATTTCGATGAATGACTTCCATGTTTGTTCCATCATTATAAAATTCACTGAAATTTGAGAGTGCCAAGAATGATTTTAAAGTCGTTACAGTGATTTTCCTACTTTTTCTACACAATAGGAGTTAGGCATGAGGAAACTCCTTCCCATTCAATCTATTCACAAAGAGAAAATTTCCCGAAAGGAAAGGTTTTCCCTTTATTGTACACAATAGCTAGATAATCGTACCCAACATGATTCACACTTTGTACTGCTCCTTTCTTTAATCTCTCCAAAACAACATCTTTCTCAACATGATGTAACTCTTCATCATACAACCCAAAACATACTTCTCTCCTCTCTAAATGAAGACTCAAATTCTCCTGCATTCTTTTTTTCATTTTCAAGCTAGCATCTCTTGGTGTTTTACCTTTCTTTCTTTTTTTTTTTTCTGAACTCATAGTCTTTATTTATTTTAATTTCTTAAATTTTTAATTGTTTTTATTTAATGTTTTAACTTTTTTTGTACTTTAATTTCTGGGGTATATGTGCAGATCGTGCAGGTTTGTTACATAGGTATACACATGCCATAGGGTGGTTTGCTGAATCCATCACCCAGTCATCTACATTAGGTATTTCTCTTAATGCTATCCCTCCCCAATGCCCCCACCCCCTGCTATTCCTCCCACAGTCTAGTCCCCCACCCCCCAAGCCTCAGTGTATGATGTTCTCCTCCCTGTGTCCATGTGATCTCATTGTTCAACACCCACTTATGAGTGAAAACATGTGGTGTTTGGTTTTCTGGTCTTGTGTCAGTTTGCTGGGAATGATGGTTTCCAGCTTCATCCATGTCCCTGCAAAGGACATGAACTCATCCTTCCTTATGGCTGCATAGTATTCCATGGTGTATATGTGCCACATTTTCGTTTTGCAGTCTATCATTGATGGGCATTTGGGTTGATTCCAAGTCTTTGCTACTGTGAACAGTGCCACAATAAACATATTTATGCATGTGTCTTTATAATACAATGATTTATAATCCTTTGGGTATATAACTAGTAATGGGATTGCTGGGTCAAATGGTATTTCTATTTCTAGATCCTTGAGGAATCACCACACTGTCTTCCACAATGGTTGAACTAATTTACACTCCCACCAACAGTGTAAAGGCAATTCTATTTCTCCACATCCTCTCCCGCATCTGTTATCTCCTGATTTTTTTAATGATCACCATTGTAACTGCTATGAGGTGATATCTCAATGTGGTTTTGATATGCATTTCTCTAATGACCAGTGATGGTGAGCACTTTTTTATATATTTTCTGGCTGCATAAATATCTTCTTTTGAAAAGTGTCTGTTCATATCCTTTGCCCACTTTTTGATGGGGTTGTTTGCTTTTATCTTGTAAATTTGTTTAAGTTCTCCATAGATTCTGGCTAGTAGCCCTTTGTCAGATGGGTAGCTTGCAAAAAAAGTTTTCCAATTCTGTTGGTTGCTGGTTCACTCTATTGATAGTTTCTTTTGTTGTGCAGAAGCTCTGGAGTTTAATTAGATCCCATTTGTCTATTTTGGCTTTTGTTGTCATTGCTTTTCGTGTTTTAGTCATGAAGTCCTTGCCTATGCCTATGTCCTCAATGGTACTGCCTAGGTTTTCTTCTAGAGTTTTTGTGGTGTTATGTCTTATGTTTAAATCTTTAACCCATCTAGAATTAATTTTTGTATAAGTTGTAAGTAAGGGATACAGTTTCAGCTTTCTGCATATGGCTAGCCAGTTTTCCCAACATTCCTAATACTGCTGTGGCCATTTGCAGTACTCTTCAACTCATGGACTAATTTGTAAAATATGATTATCATCAGTAAACCTATGTCAATAGTAGGAGAAATGGAGACAAATAAGAAATTAAGGTAAGAGAGAAAGGAATATAAAATATAGTTAATCTGGTAAATTTGTATTGTATTTTATTACTAAAGGTTGAACTATGTTTCCCAGGATTTTCTTTCCTACATAGGTTGCAGTTTACTAGGGACTTTACAAGGTATCATTCTTGTCATTTGTAAGGCAGAAATTTAATGTAAATTATGTTGTTTTCATGTTTAGAATGTTGAAATTGAGCCGAAGGCAAAGTTGCAGGTAATGCATAAAGTTTGTCTGCTGGCTTATCTTTTCTATTTACAGTAGCAGCTAGGCCTACGGGTCCTGTAGCACCTGTAAGATCTACTGTTCAGCATCTCCAATATGTATTCCAGGTATGGGTTTAGATTCATGATTCTGGGCACCAGCTTCTTCTGCAAGAGACCCTCATCATATAAGTTGGGGGCAGTGAGACATTCATGTGGATTTTAACTCACCTTTATGAGCTCCTGCTCATCCTTACAGACTCCAGTGTTCTCTTGCTCTCCCTCACTTCAATTCCAACATATTTTCCCTGACCATCTATCTGCTTGCTGACTTCAAAATCCAGAACAAATCTCAGAAGAAAAAAATCCCATAGATTATGTAACCTAATAAATCTTTTATTATATACACACATATACATATATATGCATTCACATATATGCATATGTATACATATGTGTATGCATATATATGAGTGTGTATTTATAATGCACCATATTAATTACAAATTTGTGGTAATAAAGGAAAGTTTTTTTATACAAACAATGTAATCAACTACAGAGACTACCCAAGATAAATTTAATTCACAACCAGACAGGTAAAAACAATACAGAATTATTTGTTATGGCAAAAATGAATTAAAACAACCTATATGGTACTCAAAAGGAACATGAGTAACAATAATCATAGTAAATTCACATATTGAAGTACAATACATAAGTGAAAATTAATCATGGAGTGTTCTTATCTTGAACAAAAATATAAATAGAGATTCACTGAATGAGTGGCCAAGGTGGCCAACTAGAAGCAGCCAGGGTACATAACTCTCATGGAGAAAAATGGAAGGGGTGAGTAAGTACAGCACCTTCAAATAAAATGTCCAGGTACCTGCATTGGGACTAATCAAGGAAACAACTCAACTCATGGAGAATGGAGAAAAGTATGGCAGGGTGATGGCCCACCTGGGAGCAACACAGAACCAGGGGAATCTCCTCAACACAAGAAAGTGGTGAGTGAATGTGTGACCCAGGAAACCATTATTCCCCCTTGGATCTTTGCAACCTCCATATCAGGAGATCCCCTCATGAACCCACTCATGAACTAGGGCCTTCAATCTGATTCTCAGAGTAATGTAGAGTCTCAGCAGGGTAGCCATTCCAGCATGCCCTCTTCCCTGCAAATGACTACATTACATCTCCATCAAGAGTTGGAAACTGGGCTGAAACTGAGATGGCTGAAATTATGGAAGTAGAATATGAATAGAAAGAAAGCTCACTGAGCTAAAGGAGTACATTATAACTCAATGCAAGGAAGCTAAAAATTATGATAATACATTACAACAGCCACAAAAAAGAGAGAAATACATAGAAATATAACTAACCAAACAAGTGAAAGGTCTCTACAAGGAAAATTGCAAAACACTGCTAAAAGAAATCATAGATAACATAAACAAATGGAAACATATCCCATGTTCATGGATGGTTAAAATAAATATTGTGAAAATGAACACAGCACCAAAAGCAATTTACAAATTCAGTGCAATTACCATTAAAATACTATCATCATTCTTCAAGGAACTAGAAAAAAATAATTCTAAACTTCATATAGACCCAAAAGAGATCCTGCATGACCAAAGCAAGACTAAGCAAAAAGAACAAATCTGTAGGCATTATATTATCCAATGTTAAACTGTACAAGGCTACCATTACCAAAACAGCATTCTACTGGTATGAAAATAGGCACATAGATCAGTGGAACAGAATAGAGAATCCAGAAGTAAAATACAAAATACAAAAAAAATAGCTGTGCATGTTGGTACACACCTGTAGTCCTAGCTACTCAGGGAGGCTGAGGCAGGAGAACGACTTGAACCCAGGAGGTGGAGGTTGCAGTGAGCCAAGATCATACCACTGCACTTGAGCCTGGGTGGCAGAGCAAGACTCCATCTCAAAAAAAAAAAAACTGGTATGAAATTGGCATTGGCAGCAACCTGAATGGAGTTGGAGACAATTGTAAGCAAAATAACTTGGGAATTAAAAACCAAACATTGTATGTCCTGATAATTAATATAAGCAGGAGCTAAGCTATCAGGATACAAATACATAAGAATATTATAATGGACTTTAGGGACTCAGGGGGAATGGGAGAGGGGTGTTAGTGATGAAAGACTACACAATGTGTAGAGTGTGTACTGCTTGGGTGATAGGTGCACCAAAATCCCAGAAATCACCACTAAAGAACTCTTCCCTGCAACCAAGCACCACCTGTTCCCCCAAAACTATTGACATAAAATTTAGAAATTAAAAACCAGGCCAGGCGCGGTGGCTCAAGCCTGTAATCCCAGCACTTTGGGAGGCCGAGGCGGGTGAATCACGAGAGTTCGAGACCATCCTGGTCAACATGGTGAAACCCCGTCTCCACTAAAAATACAAAAAATTAGCTGGGCATGGTAGCACGTGCCTGTAATCCCAGCTACTCAGGAGGCTGAGGCAGGAGAATTGCCTGAACCCAGGAGGCAGGGGTTGCTGTGAGCCGAGATCATACCATTGCACTCCAGCCTGGGTAACAAGAGCGAAACTCCGTCTCAAAAAAAAAAAAAAAGGAAAGAAAGAAATTAAAAACCTATCATCACACAAAAGGTTAAAGAAGAATATCATTTCATCCTAAAAAATTGACTTTCTCTATTAAGACACTAACTTTATATTTATTTGTCTACTTATTGTTTCCCCAATGAGGTGGTAAGCTCCATTAGGACAGGTGTCTGCTTTCTGGCTGCATATTTCACCTGCAGCTTAGCACAGTGTCATGGTATTGCTTTGGAAACTTTAAATAAATATTTGTTAAAATAATGAAAAAAGTTTCAGGATCTGACAGACAAAATAGCTAATATAGAGGAGTATGCAAATGACCTGCTAGAGTTGAAAAACACACTACAAGAATTTCACAGTGCAATCATAAGTAGTAATAGCAAAATAGACCAAGCAGAAGATTGAGTCTCAGAGCTTGAAGGCTTCCTTTCTGAAAGAAGACAGGCATATAAGAACCTTTCTGAAGTAAGATAAGCACAGTAATAGAGAAAAAAGAATGAAAATGAATGAACAAAACCACTGAGAAATGTGTGATTTTGTAACGAGACTGAATGTATGACTGATTGGTGTACCTGAAAGAGATGGGGAAAATGGGACCAACTTAGAACACATATTTTATAATATCATCCATAAAACCTTCCCTAACATAACTAAAGAAGTGACCATTCAAATTCAGGTAATGCAGAGACCCTAGTGAGATGCTCTAGGAGAAGACCATCACCAAGACCCATCATCACCAGATTTTCCAAGTTTGAAATGAAAGAAAAAATGTTAAAGGCAGCTAGAAAGAAATGCCAGGTCACTTATAAATGGAAACCAATCAGACTAACAGCCAACCCCTCTGCTGAAACTATAAAAGCCAGAAGAGATTGGAGGGCAATATTTAACAGTATTAAAGAAGAGAATTTTCTTTCCGGATTTATATATCCAGCCAAACCAAGCTTCATAAGCAAAGGAGAAATAAGATTCTTTTCAGACAAGCAAATGCTGAGAAAATTTGTTACCACCAGTACTGCCTTACAGGAGCTGCTAAAGAGAGCACTAAATATGGAAAGGTAGGATCATTACCAGCCCCTAAAAATACACACTGAAGTATACAAATCAGTGACACTATGAAGCAACCGCATAAACATGTCTGCAAAATAACCAGATAATATCATGATGACAGAATCTAATCCACACATATCAATACTAATATTAAATGTAAATCAGCTAAATGACCCTATTAAAAGACACAGAGTAACAAGCTGGATAATGAATTAAGGTCCATTGGCATGGTATCTTCAACAGACCCATCTTACATGCAAAGTACACATATAGGTTCAAAATAAAGGAATGAGGAAAATTTATAAGAAGATGAGAAACAGAAAAATCAGGGTTTGCAATCCTAGTTCCTGAGAAAACACACTTTAAACCAGAAAACATCAGAAAAGAGGAAGAAGAGCATTCCATAATGGTAATGGGTTTAATTCAACAAATATCCTAAATATATATGTACCCAACACAGGAGATCCCAGATTTATAAAGCAAGTTGTAAGAGACCTTCAAAGATATTTAGACTTCCACACATTTATAGTGGGAGAATTTAACACCCCACTGACAATATTAGATTGTTAAGATGGGAAATTAACAAAGATATTCAGCACTGGATCAAATTGACCTGGCAGATATCTACGAAACTTTTCACCCAAAAAAGGAGAAAACATATTTTTCTCATTGTTCCATGGCACTTAATGGTAAAACTGATAACATAATCAGAAGTAACATATTGCTCAGAAAATATAAAATAAGTGAAATCATAACAACCACTCTCTCAGACCACAGCATAATCAAATTAAAAATCAAGACTAAGAAATCCACTCAAAATGATACAATTATGTGAAAATTGAACAACCTGTTCCTAAATAACTTCAGGGTAAATAATGAAATCAAGGCAGAAATAAAAAAGGTTTCTTGAAACTAATGAGAACAAAGATAAAATGTACCAGAATCTCTGGGACACAGCTAAGGCAGGGTCAAAAGGTAAATTTCAAGCACTAAATGCCCAAACTAAAATGTTAGAAATATCTCAAATTAACAATCTAACATCACAACTAAAAGAACTAGAAAACCAAGAGTAAACAAAATCCAAAGCTAGCAAAAATAAGAAACAATCAAAATAAAGTTGAACTGAAGGACACAGAGACATGGAAAGCCATTTAAAAGATTGGTGGATCCAGGATCCCTTTTTTAAAATCAATAAAATAGATTGCTAGCTAGACTACTAATGAAGAAAATAGAAAAGACTCAAACACAATAAAAACAATGAAGCAGATATTACCACTGACCCCACAGAAATATAAACAACCATCAGACAATATTATGAAAACTTCTATGCACATAAACTAGAAAATCTACAAGAAATTGAAACTTCCTGGACACATATACCCTTTCAAGACTGAACCAGGAATAAATTGAATACCTGAACAGAACAGTAACAATATTGGTTCTGAAATTGACCTTGTAATTAGTAGTCTACCACCAATAAAAGCCCAGGACAAAAGGGATTCACAGATGAATTCTACCAGATATACAGAGGAGCTGGAACCATTTCTCCAGAAACTATTCCAAATATTTTAGAAGGAGGGACTTCTCCCTAAATCATTGTATGAGAACAGAATCATCATGATACCAAAACCTGGCAGAGATACAACAACAAAAAATAAAACTTCAGGCCCATAGACTTGATGAACATGGATGCAAAAATCCTTAACAAAATAGAAAAATTGGCCAGGCCTGGTGGCTCAAGCCTGTAATCCCAGCACTTTGGGAGGCCGAGACGGGTGGATCACGAGGTCAAGAGATCGAGACCCTCCTGGTCAACATGGTGAAACCCCATCTCTACTTAAAAAAAAAAAAAAACCACACACACACACACACACACACAAAATTAGCTGGGCATTGTGGCACGTGCCTGTAATCTCAGTTACTCAGGAGGCTGAGGCAGGAGAATTGCCTGAACACAGGAGGTGGAGGTTGCGGTGAGCTGAGATCGTGCTATTGCACTCCAGCCTGGGTAACAAGAGTGAAACTCTGTCTCAAAAAAAAAAAAAAGCAAAATAGGCAATTGAGTCCTGCAACACATCAAAGAGTTTATTCACCACAATCATACAGGTTTCATTCATGGTACCCAAGGTGCATTCAACATAAGCAAATCAATAATTGTGATTCATCACATGAACAGAACTAAAGAAAAAAATCATGATTAAATAGATGCAGAAAATGTTTTTGATAGCAATTAACATCCATTCATGTTAAAAACTCTCTGTAAACTAGATATTGAAGGAACATACCTCAAAACAATAAGAGTAACCTGTGACAAACCACAGCCAACATCATGCTGAATGGGCAAAAGCTGAAATCATTCCCTTTGAAAACTGGCACAAGTCAAAGATGGCTTCTCTCACCATTCCTATTTAACATAGTATTGGATGTTATGGGTAGGGCAATCAGGCAAAAGAAAAAAAAATAGAGGACATCCAAATAGGAAGAGAGAAAGTGAAACTATCACTGTTTGCAGATAACATTATTCTCCATCTAGAAAACCTTATAGGGTCAGAACAAAAGCTTCTTAAGCTGATAAACCACTTTAACAATGTGTCTGGATATAAAATCAGTCTGCAAAAATCACCGGCATTTCTGTACACTAATAACAGTTAATCTGAGAGTCAAAATAGGAACAGACACTCATTTAGAATTGTGAAAAAAAAAGCAAAATACCTAGAAATACAGCTAACTAGGGAGGTAAAATACAGCTAACTACGGAGGTAAAAGTTCTCTCTAAAAGGAGAACTGCAAAGCACAGCTCAAAAGTATTCAGATGACACACACAAATGGAAAAACTTTCCATGCTCATGGTAGTAAGAATCAATATTGTGAAAATGATTCCACTGCCCAAAGGAATTTACAGATGCAATGTTATTCCTGTTAAACTACCATTGACATTCTTCACAGAACTAGAGAAAACTTTTAAAATTCATATGAAATAAAAAAGACCTTGAATAGCCAAAGAAATTTTAAGCAAAAAGAATAAAGCTGGAGTCTTCATGCTACCTGACTTTAAACTATACTACAGGGCTACAGTAACTAAAACAGAGCAGTACTTGTACAAAAACATACATATAGACCGATGGAACAGAATAGATAATCCAGATATAAGACCACATACATACAACTATTCAATCTTAAATTAACCTGACAAAGACAAGCAATGAGTAAAGGATTCCCTACTTAATAAATAGTGCTATGATAACTGGCTAGCCATATGCAGAAGATTCAAACTGGAACACTTCCTTACACCATATACAAAAATCAACTCAATATGGATTAAATACGTAAAACCAAAAACTATAAAAACTCTGGAAGAAAATTTAGGCTACATCATTCAGGACACAGACATGGGCAAGTATTTCTCATTGATGACAACAAGAGCAATTGCTACAAATGCAAAAGTACACAAATGTGATAAAATTAAAGTAAAGAGCTTCTGCACAGCTAAAGAAACTATCAACAGTGTGAACAGACAACCTACAGAATGGGAGAATTTTTTTGCAAGCTATGCATCTTAAAAAGGTCTAATATCCAGGATCTCTAATGAACGTAACCAAATTTACAAGAAAAAAAATTTAACCCCATTAAAAAGTGGGCAAATGACATGAACAGACATTTTTTTAAAAAAGAAGATACACATGCAGCCAACAATCATATGAAAAAAAAATCAACATCACTGATCATTAGAAAAATGAAAATGAAAACCACAATGAAATGCCATCTCACACCAGTCAGAATGGCTATTACTGAAAAGTCAAAAAATAACAGATGCTGGTTTTGGAGAAAAAGGAAGACTTATACACTGCTGATGGGAGTATGAATTAATTTTGCCATTGTGGAAAACAGTTGAAGATTTCTCAAACACATAAAGACAAAAATACCATTTGACTCAGCAGTCCTATTACTGGGTATATACCTAAAGGAATATAAATCATTCTATTCTAAAGATACATGTGAGCATATGTTCATTGAAACACTATTCACAATAGCAAAAACATGGACTCAACCTAAATGCCTATCAGTGATAGACTGGATAAAGAAAATGTACATATTCACCATGGAATATTATTCAGCCACATAAGAGTTAGTAATTACATCCTCTGTAGGAACATGGTTGAAATTAGTGGTCATATCCTTAGCAAACTAATGCAGGAATAGAAAACCAAGCAATGCATATTTTTACATATAAGTGAGAGCTAAATAATGATAACACACGAACACATACAGGGAAACAACATAAACTGGGACCTATTAAAGTGTGGAGGGTGGGAGGAGGGAGAGAATCAGAAAAAAATAACCAATGGAAGCTAGCTTAATATCTGTGTGATGAAATAATCTGTACAAAAAATCCCCATGACACAAGTTTACCTATGTAACAAAGTTGGACTTGTATCTCTGAACTTAAAAGTTTAAAATATATATATATACACACACACACATGCATAAATACATAAAAATAATATATGAACAAATACATAAAAACAAGTTGATTTGCAGAGGGATCCAGATAATATAGTCCCATTTATATAAAAGATAAAACATAAGAATAAACATTATATATATTTTGCTTATGTGTACATATGTAATAAACATATGAAGATATGGGTGGGAAGATAAATTCAAAATAGTAGTTTCTTTTGAAGGAGGGTATAAAGTATGGATAATGAAATCATGAAATGTCTAGGTACTTTAAACAGTGCTTACAATGCTTTATTTCTTAATCTGGGTAGTGAGTACAGAGGTTTTTGTTATATCTTTGAATACCTTTTTCAACCTTTAATATGAATACTTCATATTAAAGGTTAAAAAGGGTTAAAAATACCTTTAATATGAAGTAGTTCATAAAAGTTAAAGTCTTCTCTGCAATTAAGATCTTTCTCTGAGATTTACATGGGCTACAAATATTCTTACACTCTGAGCATTTTCTGCAGTGATCTTATGCACACTTCCCCAAACCTCCTTGTCATGTGTCTTCAAATCTTATTCTTCCCAAGTCCTTGACTATTTAACTAGAGAGGATATTAGCTGCAGTCTGTGAGTTGATATAGATTCAAATAATGTACCATGTCTCATTTCCTTCTCACTCCATTCCATGATTCCAGGATCCATGTATTCTAGTAGGGGAGAAACAACACTATAATTCTGTTTCCGATTTACGCTGTATAAAGCATTGTGTAGGACAGCCCTCCAAACTCCAACAGTTGCTCTTCTTGTTCCTTCCTTAACTGGGTCTTCATTTGACTAGTTTAGCATTTCATAAGGGCAGCTGCTTTTGTGCTATAGAGCATTTTATTTCATAGGCAGCAGTACATATCTCACTTTTTAAAGAAGAGTTAGCCATTATTTTGGAAAGCATCATAAAACATTAATTTATAAATTTTCAGACCAGAAGGGTAATAATATGCAAATCCCAAATAAATTCCATCCCAATGTGAATATTACAGCTCTGCAATTATGGAAGGAATCTAGACAAACTAACCTTGCTTCAGATAGCTGAATTATTTGTAGTACCATAAAAGAGACAGAATGTTAAGCTTTACTATTGGCAGTTTGGGGTAACTCCGTTACTCAGGATCTATAACCAGATCATCTTGGTGAAGGAAAGCCTATTAATTACCTTTATTCTAGGCATTGTGTCTTCTTTGTTCATGAGCTCATTCAGCAAGCAGCAGATTGCAAGCAGCAATTCCCTCAATATATGCAAAATGTGTCATTTTGTTCATCTGATTATTGAGACTCCTCTACACTGGATGACCTTTGGTGAGACTTTAGAGGGGACAGAAGTTTTATGTTCAACCTAGGTGCCCATTCTGAGGGGTCTATTTATATATCTCTTCTGCAGAACTCCTTGTGACCAGACTTCTGATTCTATTCCTTCCAAATTCCTTATCATACAGCAATGGCCATGAATTTATATTTTAAGCTTTCTCTCCTTCTAGAAAAACTGGACAACCAAAATGTAATGTTTAAAATTATGTCTACTTGGAAAATTTTATTCTTCTGTGTCATTTAGGGCCACTCCTGAGTGGGTTTAGCAACACCACAGTCCACTTTCTACTAGTGTGGCTCCATCTGTAACAGCTACAAATATTTCCTTTCCTGCAGTCGAATGTCCATTAGGAACTAGCTGGGAGGATATAGGTGTGGGCAGAGAGAGTTATAGCCATCTAGCAGGAATAGTCACATTGGGAATATAAGTTGTCTTTCCTACAACTTATTTTTCCTATTGGATCTGCTCAAGACTTGCCTTATAAATCACATTTCTACCTGATGGTAACTTACTTATTGTTGGGCCACATTTTTATTACTTCATGTTTGAATAGTACATAATTTATGGTGGAAAAATTAGATTACGTGTTCATATAATGCCTGGTTGTCAAACTTTTAATCTCCAGTAAAGCCCTGTAATGTGCCAGGACCTTTTTATGAAAGAATCATTTGGTGAAAGGGTCATAACCCTGCTGAACATTCAAGAGGACTCTACCTTAATTATATTTAGTCTTGCCTCAATTTCCTTTCAGCATCCATATCTGCCAAAGATACTTCTGACCACTGTACCTGAGGGAATAGTCCTCTATTATTTAGTTAAGCAATTTGCGTTTTCTTCAAATCGGTTAATTGAGGAAAGTTTTTAAAGAAGTATTTTTGATAATTTGGACACAGGGTCCCAAGACATTTTAAAAAATGTGTGTGGTTGACTGTGTGGCAATGGTGAGGATGGAACATAATCATACAATATACATTGGTAATATTGTATTATGTCAGAACACTATTTGCCAAAGCTATTTTGGTGCAAGTAAAAGTTAAACATAGCTTCCTTGTAGATATCATGTAAATAGCAGACTCTGTCTTTCATTTTAAGTTAGGGAGGGAGCTGTGGTGAGAGAGCAGGGGAAGAAAGCATACAGTAAACACTTGTTTTGTTTTGTTTTTTTACTTTACAAATTTCCACAGCATCTACTCTTGTCTTATTTGTGTTTACTGACTGTAAGAGAAAATCTTGAATTGTATTCTTTCTTTTGTCTGGCTTCTAACAGAGAATGTACATGATAAACCCTTTATTAACAAAGAAAATAGAGAGACAAAAGTTGTCTCATGAACTGAAAGAGAGGAAAGTTAAATTACAACAGCAATGAAGCCAGATGATTAAGAGAAATTAACACACTTTTGTGATAAAACAAAAGAGATTCTGAAGTGGGAAACTGGTTAGAATTTATTTCTACTGTGGTATATTTATCTGGTGCAAGGCTGTTCCTGATTGTGGATGCATTACTTTGAATACACTGATTTACAAATAAATTTCCCCAATACTGAGCTAAATAGCTCATTAACTTTTATTTCTTTTTACTTGAACGTAAGACATTGCATCATATTTCTGTACTATTATGCAGCAAAACAATACCAAAACCTAAAAATTAACTATCAGCAAGGACAGCAATGGGCCAGATAGATACTTCACACTAATTCCATTCCTGAATCATCAATCAAGTAGGTGCATCAAACAGCAGCTGGCTACCACCCCTAAATGTACTTACCTGCAAATGTAAGATCCCCAGCTTTCTTTGTTCTTCCTACTGAAAACAGGATTGTGTGCATTTTGTTTGGCTCTGTTTTGTCTGACTTTATATAATGACAAAAATGTACAAAAGAAGTGATGGAAAGGCTCAGTGTTAATGATTGGCTCCATTAATCCTCAGGGAGAGCTGTCTTTCAAGACCAGTTCAGTCATTATTTTATGAAACATGTTTGCATCAATGAATAAGTGTCAGGAAAATTAGTGTGGGGCCTTTTGCATGTGTGACATATATCAGTATGAAAAAAAAGGGATTGTAAATGAGTCAGGGCTTCCATTAGAATTCACATTATCAAAACAGAAATGTTGCAGTAAATGAGATAAACAATGTGTTCACTAGGCAGAGAGACACTGAAAATTAGAGAAGACTGAATTTTGACCTACTCAAGCTCTCTCGGTAACAGCATTTAAGAAGTTTTAATAACAACTGTTCAGGTTATAACTTGGATTCTCATTGCTTCTCCTTTGTTTACTTTCTGTTCCTTGCTCTTTGTCTTTTTGTTGTTAAATTTCCTTTAACTGTCTTATGTCTTTCTTTTGGGCATTTATAGTCAATTTAATTCCTCCCCCTAGAGTGCTTAGACTTCAAAGTGTCCAGGCTTAAATGTTAAATTCCTAAGAAGAAGTAGCTTAATGTAATGGAAAGAATATAAACTTTCTAGTCACACCAGTTAGGGATTTAGTCCTGACTCTACCACTTAGGAAATGGAATAATCTTGAGGGGAGTATCAGGAGGTGTTCTTTGACTTCATTGAGCCTCAGTGCCTTCATCTTTGTATCAGAGATAATGAAACCTTTCTTAGCTCTCATTGTCAGACCCCTATGCATAATCTCAGACTGACCTCTCTTTTGGAATGTCCTTTCTCTATATCTGCATTTAACTAACTAATCCCTACTCATCTACCTTTCAAGTCTTATTCAAGCAAGTATCCCTCAAGAAGACTTAGAGCTCACATATTGGAATGCTTCCACAGTAACATTTGCCGTATTTTTTATTCTTAGCACTAAATAAGTGCCATATTTACCAGTTAATATAGCATATCAGAATTATATACATGGGCGTTTTTCTCACCGGACCAAGGGTTACATGAATATAAAATTCATGTCATCTTACTCTTGCTACCCCAGCATCCACCACAATGCCTGCTCTTGGAGAACTCCTTAATAAGTTAATGTTTTTAAAACTTAATTTTTTTGGGAGGCCGAGGTGAGTGGATCATGAGGTCAAGAGATTGAGACCATCCTGGTCAACATGGTGAAACCCCGTCTCTACTAAAAATACAAAAATTAGCTGGGCATGGTGGCACGTGCCAGTAATCCCAGCTACTCAGGAGGCTGGGGCAGGAGAATTGCCTGAACCCAGGAGGCGGAGGTTGCGGTGAGCCGAGATCGGGCCATTGCACTCCAGCCTGGGTAACAAGAGCGAAACTCTGTCTCAAAAAAAAAAAAAAAACTTAATTTTTGAACTATAATTAATATTGAAGATTAGATTGTACATTTCATATAAAACATCTTGTGTGACTGGCAAATAGGTGGTTGTTAGGTCTGTTTAATCTAATTTAAAAAGTCATAATGGCAACTCAGTGAGAAGGTATGATTTCTATAGATGTTTTTTTCCCTTGGGAATCATGTTAGTTATAGAGTAGATAGCTGTGAGGCTCAAGTCAAGTTCTGCTGGCCCAGGGCAAATAAGCAAAGGCCATTGCTTAGCACTCTTGCCTAGTGATTAATGGGTAAAAGTTAATTATCTGCTGAATGAATGAAAGAATAAAATGCTATTTCCCTGTGAAGCTCTGTTTTGTTCTTCTGGGCATATTTAAATTCTTTCTTCTTTGTGGTTTCATATAACATTTTTCATATTTATTACAGTGCTTTACATGCTATAGATGTTCTTTTTTTTCTGCCAAACCTATGAGGTATTCCTAAACAGGTGTTATTCCGTGTCTTATTTATTCTAAATACCTAGCAGTGTCTGCTAGAATCGATAGTCAATAAAACTATCTAAAGCTGGGTTTTATAAATGTTAACTGGATTAGTATTCAAAAATGTCCTTCTGGTTCTTTCAACCATTAAATATGCTAAAACTTTAGCAAGTCACACTTTCTTAGGAGGTTTTAAAAATCACCCACTGAACTGTTGCCACCTAATTTACAAATTGCTCATTAGATACTGAAAATTAATACCTAAGTAAATGTAAGTTTGTATAATCAAAAATTTCAAACCAGTGTAGTGTGGCAATAAAGATTTCTTATAAATAGTGAATCATCTATTATAGATTTCCACCTAATAATACTTGACTTGGGCTAATACTTACATACAGTGTTCTCATTTAATTGTGCATGTTAGGGGGAACTGTAACTCACTGCCGTTTAGCCATGGGTTCTATGATAGAAGAGATTCAACCTGGGAAGTCACTTTCTATTGATGATTCATCATGTGGGCAACCTTTGATAAATAGCATCTATTTAAAAGTTTTAAGTTTAAGAAGAAAGAAAAAAATCTATTGACTTTATTTTTCAATAACTATTTCAAAAGATATTCCTTGGACAGATATATCCAGGTGTTTTTTGAGAGCAACACTGCATGCAGAATTCATTGTTTTTTTTCCAAACATCTGTGTCTATTATCAGTAGGAATGTAGATAAATGAGATTTCCTGGAGATCATCTGGAATTGAGTAAGAGTGCTCAAGTACAGCCAAGTTGGGAGTGGACTCACTTAAAGCTAATAGGAGGGCTGGATATGTAAAACCATTTTCATTGTTGCTTTTGAGACAGAGCGCTGACCTTACCAGCAAAATGGCAGCAATTTGAAAGCCTTCCTTTTAATATGATAACATGAAAAATCATAAGAATCTTTATTATGATTACACAGCTCATGAATTCATATTTGATGTGGTAATAAATGAATAATATAACATAAATAAATAATATTCATACAAACTAGTTGAAATCCAGATAAGCAAAATAAATTGACATAACAGTGAAAGAATTGGCATTATTCTCTGGAGAATAAAGTGATAAATAAAAGGTTCAAGAAAGAGAGTAGATTAATATGATGGATAGAAGACAGGACTAGTTTGCAGCTCCCACTCAGACGGACAGAGCAGCGTGTGGAGCCTCATATCTTGAACTTTTGCTCCAAGAACTATGTAGGAAAGCCAAGAGAATCCACAGACCTTTTGAAAAAACTGAATCAGTGCTGCAGGCTCTCAGAGATGCCGAAAAACTGTGAGTCGTCTTCTCTCAATGGGGATGCTCCTGGTCTAGGGCAAGTTCTCAGCCTTGGTCACCAGCTACCTGGAAATAAACTCAGTACTATTTGAGGAAGGAACAGTGAGGGTGAAACTGACTTTTAGGACTCTGGGCTGTGTGGGCGAGGGGTAAGGCCTGTGACTGCCAGTTTTCCCCCAGTTCCCTGGTGACCTGTATGACTCAGCAGGGGTGCATTCATAATCCTCCTGGAACCTAACTCCCTTTGACTGGGAAGGCACACCCAAGGAGAGGCTGGGCTCAGACATGCCTATTCCTGCTGTCACCTAGTGGTCTTTCTCTACCCATCCTGGAAGCTGAAGGCAAATGTCACAATCTTTTGGGAGATCTATGACCCTGCCCACCATCTGAGAAACCTGAATACAAAGTGTCCTTAGAACAAGTTTGCATCCTTCCTATAGGACCCACAGCTGATGCATTCTTGAAAGCACCACCTCCCGGCTGGAGGCCAATCAACACAAAACCAGCGTGCTAAACAAAAACACAACCAAGGATTCTCACAGAGTCTACTTCATTCCACTGCTACCTCCACTAAAGCAGGTGCTGGTATCCATAGCTGCAAGACCTGAAGATAGGTAACATCAGAGAACTCTTGGCAGAAACTCCCCAGTACCAGCCCAGACCCTGGTACCTCCACTGGGTGGCTAGAGTCAGAAGAACAAAAACAATAACTACAGTTCACTCTCAGGAAAACCCATTCCTAGGGGATCCACATCAGGAGAGCACCCCATGGGACAAAAGAATCTCAACTGAAGCCCTTGAATCCCAGAACTTCCCTCTGAAATAGGCTACCTAAATGAGAAAGAACCAGAAAAACAATTCTGGTAATATGAGAAACAAGGTTATTTCACATCCCCAAAAGATAATACGATATCATCAGCAATGGATTGAAACCAAGATGAAATCTGTGAATTGGAAGGAAAAAAATTCAGAAGGTTGATTATTAAGCTAAATAAGGAGGCACCAAAGAAAGGTGA